>NW_002986999.1:817321-825014 GCF_000006295.1 Pediculus humanus corporis
TGTTTCGAATTTCATGTCTTTTGATTTTATTCTTTTATCTTTACTCTTTATGAAACATTGTTCACTAACGAGTATTGCCTAGGAAAGGTTCTACTACTTGCAGCTATAAAGCTTAAAATGATGTTCCTGATAAGAAGCCAATGTGAAGAGATACAACAGTCTACCATACAGAAGACATAGCACCTACTACTACTCAAGGAGTCTCAACCTGGACGGAACCATTCAGAACCCGACATAGGAAACTGTCAAATCCGAACAAGAGGAGAAAACAAATTCTTTTTTCAAAATAATTGTTTTCCGTCTTAAGGGGGGAGGTGTTATGATCCCGTACTCAATATTCACATTTATAAACTTTTTATAAACAAAAGACTGGCGACGAACTCAAATTGTTCTTCTTTAGAAGCGAAGCTTCTAAAGACTCCTTCTTTTATTTTATTTGCAAGTGTTTGCTCGAACATTCGAAACAGTTGACTGACGAAAGACCAAAGTAATATAGGCAAGCTACACAGCTTGGCGTTGGTTCATTTGATTTTTAGTCTAGCTGTAATAAGTTCTTGTTTATTAATATTAGTTTTGTGATAGTTTTAAGTGCTTGTTCATTACTTACAAAAATAAAGAACGAACCGAATATAACAATATATATATAAATATATAAAAAAATTAAATTTTTTTTTTTTTTTTATCAAAAACCGAAAAAAAAAAGTTTTTCTCACAAGGTCGAGTTTTTCCACTTACAAAAAAAAAATAAAATACGAAAAAGTACGCGGTGAGAGAATGTGATAAGATGAAGTTTTTAAAAAAAAACATTAATAATAATAATAATAATAATAATAATAATAATAATAATAATAATAATAATAATAATAATAATAATAAAAAGAAATAAAATATTCGTCGCCTAGAGACGTGTAAGAAAGAATATTCTCCAATCGTGGGATTCAACAAACAATTTGCGGTTGTTTTCGGCGATACAAACACACACACACACACACACGATATTTTTTTATGTTTTATGTTTTTTTTTTCTCTTGTCGTACGTGTATTGTTTTACTCGTCCTTGAATTTAAAAAAAAAAAAAATTTAATACGATAATTTATTATTTATTATCGATGAATAGAAATAAAAACAAAAGAAAGAAAGAAAGAAAAAATTCTCCACCCTCAAGTTATAAATAAAATTAAATTTTTTTTTTTTTCCGAAGGAGAAAATCTGAACGAGGAAGGGGGAGGGGGGACGGGAGGACCGGGGTGGGGCCTTAACGTCCGTCAATAATTTTTGGTAATATAATCACAATACGACCGATTGTAACGTCGAAAAGAATTATTATGTAAAAAAAAAAAAAATTATTTTTTCTTGACGATTCTTTGTGTATAAAAACAAACGATATAAAATACAATTACGAGAAGGGAGGTAGAAGGGGGAAGGGGGGCAGTGCCTCGATGATTACGTAATTTTTTTTTTAATTACTACCATTTAAAAATTTTTAATTTCCACAAAAGTTACTTTTCTTTTTTTTTGACTTTTCACGAATTATTTTAAAATTCCCGATCGATGAATCGACTAATCAAAAAAAAAAAAAAAAAAAAAGGAATATTGTTGTCGTGACTTTAAGATTGTGACGTCAACGACTACAACCACGTCGACTCCCACCGTCGTAAAAATTAATAAAAAAAAAAAAAAAAAACTTTTACTTACGATAAGGAAATTTGACAGACACCAAACGACTAGTGGAAGAAGTATCTTCATTTTAGCTGTAAAAAAAAAAACAAAAAAAAAATTATTAATAATTATTTATTTATTTTTTTATTTTATTTTATGTTTAATAAATAACCGATCGAGTTAAAAAAAAAAAACTTGCTTTCATGTTTGCCAACAACAAGTAGTAGTAATAATAATAATAATGTTAGTAAAAAATTACAAATAAAAAAAAGTTGTCATCGATTGCCTTTGCATTTGTGTCAATTTAAAAAAAAAAGTTATTATTTTATTATTATTAGTTATAAAAAAAAGAGAAAAGTGATTTTTTTTTTAATGTTAAACGTTAATTGTTAAATTGTTAAACGTTAAATTGTTGTTGTTGTTGTTTGTTTTGTTATAAATTATTAAGGAAAAGAAAAAAAAGAAGAAGAAGAAGGAAAAAAATCAACTTTTTTTTTTTTTTAAATCAAGTTATCAAATTTAAATGTCACCAGAAATTTTAAATGTAGGCCATATTTCAAAATATCATACACACGCACACACACACACGTAGGCAGAAGAAGAAGAAGAAGCAGAAGACGAAATTAAAAAATCAAAATTTAAAAAAAAAAAATTAATTTGAAAAAAAAGAAAAAGAAGGGAAAAATTTAAAACTTTTCATTTTTATAGCATTTAAAATTTAAAACTCCGTAAATAAAAAAATAATAATATTAATTAGTGCGTGGCAGTAGAATTAATAAAGACGAACGCGTGTGTGTGCGTTTAATCAAATTAAAAACAATCGCAAAGATTTGAAAAATTATTTTTTAAATAAACGTTATAAATTTTTTTAAATTGACGTCGGTCGAACGGTCCACCATTTTATTAATAATAATAATAATAAAATTCCTTTAATAAAATTTTTAACACGTAATTTTTCAAACCTTAAATTATCTATTCTGCTCATCCCTTTGTAGTACAGCACACGGGGTGTGTTTTAATAAAAAAAAAAAAACAATTTTTTACCCTGTTATTAACCCTTGGCCCCGTTTTAAACAATATCTATATACACATAAAACCTTTATTTTAATAAAAAAATAGAAAGAAAAAGCCGCAAACGTGTCATTAATTTTTATGATGCCACGACTTATTTTTAAAATTTCCATCAATAGAAAATTTCCACGACGGAAAAATCTTAACGAAGAAAAAGAAAAAGTGTCAAAACAAGGCAGATATCAATTATCATACAAACGTTTATGATTAAACGAGCGTAGAAAAGGGGCTGAAAAAAAAATGAAACCGACGGATACGAATTTACAAAACGCGAGCGGTGTTCGAATACATAAAAAAAAAAAAAAAAAAATGGGCCCCATCATAATTGTTTTTTAGCCCCCGGGGTCAAATGATTCAATTTAAAAGAACCAGACTATGACTTATTTAGCCATTAGGTTTTACGAAGTCAATGCCTTTACTTGAATTTTTTCTCCCTTCTCTCTCTCCCCTCTCTTTCTCTTTCTTTCTCTTTCTTTCCACTTCTTTTCCTTGCCACACACACTCTCTCTCTCTTTCTCTCTCTCTTTAAAATACCTTCTTTAAAAAGATATTGAATTTATTTTAATTGAAAAACGATGCAAAACGATCGTTCAACTTTTAAATCCATTACTCAGACTACGTTACGACGCATTGTAAATGTAAATAAAATGAATGCCGCCGCCCCCACCGCCCCCTCACCACCCTCACCGCCATCGCACCACCACCACCATCGAAACGAAATTAATAGTGCGTTTTAGTCAAACACTATATAACAAATCGATGTGGTTTTAAACGAGGTAATCATAGTCCATAAACGTTAAAAACGCCGAAATAAAACCCCCTCCCCCTCCCTCCAAAAAAAAAAAGAAAACGAAACCTTTTCCACTCCCGAACATTTATTTATTGTCAAATTTTAATTAAATAAATAAAGTTATTATTATTATTATTAACGAGGTAAACCCAATGACACGAAATAATTTTTCTACGTCTTATAAACACTGACCATTTTAGTAATTAAAAAGTTACCGTACGTACGCACACGCACACGCACACACGCACACACACAAACATTTATCATTTTCAATTTCAATTTTTTTTAAACGTTGTAGGAGGCGATTTAAAAGACAAGAAAAAAAAAAAAAGAAAAAGCTTAACGTGAAAGTCCTTCGAAGGTTTTCTTTAGGAAAAACTTGTGCGTACGTGCGTGCGTGCGTGTGCGTTTTTAATACCGCAGTCTTGTGACCTTTTAAATAATATATATATATTTACCGCTAAATCATAAATAAATTTACACAAGTAAATGATTCATTGAAAACCGAAAAGTTTTTTTTTTTTTTTAAACGTTGGCCAATAATTAATAAAAAAAATTAACGATTAGAAATTTGCGCACGATAAACGATTTTCTTCTAGAAGGTTTTTCTTTTTCTTTTTTTTTTTTGCGCCAACGTAATAAATAACAACTCACACGCACACACCTGCGCAATCGTTTGTCTATGTTTTTTACTTTCTCTATTAAGTTTTAACTAAAAAAAAAAGTAGTAACTACAATAAATAGTAGCAAAAAAATTAAAAATTGATCGTTAATAATTTTTTTATTTATTAATACCCATTATTATTATTATTATCAGTATTACATCCGGATAATAATTTTAATCACTTACGCTTTTCGATATATTATTTAAGAAAAAAAAAATTATCAAAACTTAATTTAAAAAAATTTTTTTTTAAAAAACTTTTTTCATATTCGTTAAAAATTTTTTTTTTTTGTTTGAATTTAAAAACAAAAAAAAAAAAATAATAATAATAATTTGGGTGTTTTCAATCAAACGATTCAAACAAAACTAATCAATTTTTTAAAATTTTATCTTATTTATATATGTAAGTATGGGTACACGCACGTGCGTTTTTACGTGTGAATTGCTGACTCAATCACACACGCACACGCACGCACACTTACGACAACGAGAAATCATCAAACAAGGTATTAAAAATAACCCACGCCACCCAAAAAAAAAAAAAAAAATTTTCGATACATATAAAATTTATTATTATTATTATTTTTACGAGAAAAGATAATAATTATTATTACTATAATTAAACATTTAAGTCGTTTCCGGTGGTAACTTTTTAAACTTTTACTTTTTTTTTATTTTTTATTTTTTTTCAAATAATAAAACGTACCAACAACAACAACAACAAACAGGTGCAAATATTAACACTTCCAAGAGAAGTGCGAAAAAAAAAAAAATACCTGAAACTTTTTTTTTTTTTTAAATTTCAAACAACCTGACACACGTGATATTAAAACCCGTACGTCATTCATTTTTGATTCTTTTCAAAAAAAAAAAAAAAATTTGCGGTTCACCCCCCTCAAACCTAAACCTAAACCTAAACCAAAAGAAAAAAAAAGGTATTGCAAATACACAAGTGTAAAAAAAATTTTTTTCATATTTCAGGTAATAAAGCGATTTCAAATAATGATTGATGATTATGATAATAATAATAATAATAATGATAATAATAATTTTTCACGGTCCTTTGAAACCAATAAGATATACCTCAATCTACTCTCAATATATATATATGAAAAAAAAAAATTTCGTCTGCTCTCCTCATTAATTTTTTTTTTTTTTTTCGGGCTTAAAAAAATTCAATAATTTTTTTTTTTGCGAGTAAATAAAAAAATTAATAATAATAATAATAATAATGATAATAAACCGGTAGGGCATTAAATTTTTTGTTAACAGCTTCTGTTACAAACGAAATCAATAAAAAAAAACTTCCTGTTTAATTCGTTTCGGTCGATATTATAAAAAAAAAATGTTTTGAGAATGAAAACGTATGTCTAGGAGAGCGGGGGAAGAAGAGGTGGGGCGGTGGCGGTGATAATGGCGGGGGAAGGAAGAGAGGGAGGGGGCGTAACGACGCATTAATAACAAACAACAAAAGTTATAATTAAAAATAAAAAAAAAAAAATTTTTTTTTAATCAACCAACGCCTATCTCTTTATAAAAAATAACACAACGAATAATAATAATAATAATTCTTTCTTTTATTTTAACCGAAACGAAAGTAACAATAATAATAATAATAATAATAATAATAATACTATCGAGCTAAATAAATTCGTGCAAATTAAATTTTAAAAAATTAAACAACAACAATAACAACAACATGAAAAATCGAACTTAAAAATCGTAATATGGTGGCCTCCTCCCTCTTACTCCTCCTTCTCCTCCCCCTCCTCTTGTACTTTTTGCACAATCAAAATTCCCCCTAAAGTTATATTATTTATCGTGATCAATAAATTAATAATTTTTTTTTTTTGCTTGCCATAAGCTTTTACTTTAAAATTTTTTTTTCGATGGTGACGTCATTAAAAAATTTTTTAAAAGGAAATTTTTCAAACAAATAAATTTTTATTTTTATTTTTATCACCGTTTCCCTCTTTTTCCTTTCCCCTTCCTCCTCCTCCCTTTCCCTCCTCGCTTTTCTTTTCAATTAATAATAATAATAATGATAAATATTCACGACAAATATATAAATAGAACACGAATTTGTAAAGAAAAAAAAAAAGAAAAAAAATTAGTAAACGACCTTCTTGGAATAAATATATCCTTGCCATTTTAATTTTAATTACTGTGTCATTACCCATAATAAAAATAAGTAATTTTTTTTTCTTTTTAAATAAAATTTTCTTATAAACCAGTTTCGATTAATAATAATATTTTTTTGATTTATATATAATAATTACAAAGTAATAATTTTTTTTTCGTAAAAAAGGAAATCGTCCTAATAATAATAATAATAATTAATTACTTAATTAATTAAATTAAACGGATTTTGCTGTTGTCGTTGTCGTAAATTTTTTTATATTTCGATACGAAATGAGATTTCTTTCAATCGTTTGTTGTTTGTTCTTTTTTTTTTTTTAAAAACTTTCACAACGTGATATTATTATTATTATTATTATTATTATTAAGGTAATTTCGTGTAGTTTTCCAAGGTTTTCTTGTCATTACATTTGAAAAATTTTTTTTTTTTTATGTTTATAAGCAATGAACTAAATAAATATCAAGTTTTTTTTTTTAAATAATGACTAATGCGTTAATTTATTATTATTATTTAAAGCTTTCAATTATGAAAAAAACAAAAAATTTTTTTGTTAAAATAATAATAATAATAATAATAACGCCATTTTTGTTTTGGAACGAAAATATTACGTAATAGAAGTTTTTTACAAAAAGTGTAAACGTTAAAAAGATTCTATTAATTTTTTTTTTTTAATTAAAGTATTTATTATTTTGTATAATAATTTTAAAACGGGGTGGTGATAATTACGATTGGAAATCGTTTGTTTTTAGTTGGGGAAAAACACAACAACAACAACACACCAAGACAACAACAAATGATATAAAAATTATTACGGGCCAAGGTTTTTGTATTAAGTGTGGTACTGCCTCGAGCTATAACAAATACAAAACGGTCGCAAAATTTTTAATTTTTCTTTTAAATAAATTTCTTTTTCACTTACTTACAATCGATCGATAAATCTCGAAAAGAAAATCAATAATCGAAAATGATAATCGATAATAATAATAAAAGAAAAAAGAAAAAAAAAGATGAAGTGATATAATTCTTATTATTTTTTTTTTAAATAAAGGACGTAATACGGGCGGTGCCTGTTTTATAACCATGAAACGGGACTTTATATTTATCCTCAAATTGTGACAAGTATTTAATACGTCACAAGGTTGTTGCAAAAAAAAAACATAATCGAAAGCTGTAATAGTTATTATAATAATCCCACGTTAAAAAATTTTATGGAATATTCTGGATCTTTTTTTTTTTACAAGGATTTTTTATTAACTCGTGAACGCGATTCACGTTGTTGTTGTTGTTGTTACCTGTTTCGTAATTAAACATTTAATTAAAATAAAACCTGGTTTTCATCTGCGTTTGGTTTTTTTTTCTATATTTATTC
>NW_002986999.1:825102-835130 GCF_000006295.1 Pediculus humanus corporis
CATAATAATAATAATAGTAATACTAATAATAATAATAATAATAATAATAATAATAATAATAATAATAATACGATAACGTTTCCGACCTTGATTAATATAAAACGATATGGAAACCAAAAGTCAAATAAAAAAAACTGTGTGTGTGAGAGAGAGAGAGAGAGAGAGAGAGAGAGAGAGAAAGAGTTTTAAACCGATATTAATTTCTACACACCCCCTTCCCTTTTTCCTCCCCTCCCCCCACCCAAAAAAAAAGGCGTCGAAAAAAAAATCCAAATTAAAGTTTGAATTATATTTATAATAAATTTAAATTAGGTATCGAATCGTGAAATAAAAAAAAAGAAGGTACAAAAAAATTTTTTTTTTTTTTAAGGTACAAACTGTGAGTGACACAATCAGGTACTGGACTGGTTATTAAAAACCACAAAAATGACTACTACTACTACCATCAGTGTAATACGTTCGAATGATTTTAAAAGGTTAATTAACCTGTGAAAAAAATAAACATCACGTGGTACGTGAAAATAAAATTTAAATGTTGCGTGTTATAAATTTTAAAAAAAATTTCAATGAATAGAAACCGTGAATAGGAAATGAAATAATGAGTAGTAGACGGGTAATAAAAAAAGCAGAAGACAGGAGGGTAGTTGGTAAAAAAAAAAAAAAGAACCACCTTGCGAGATACCGGAAAACATATGTCATCAATAGGGAAAAATTTAATTACGAAACAATTACTTCCTCCATTTCCTTTTTTTTTTTTTTTTAACGAAATTTTACGATCGGTGATGATGATGATGATGATGATGATATAAACGATGATTATTCCCGTATGAAAATGCGTGTGCGTGTGTGTGTGAATGCGCGCGAGAAACCGGTCCTACATCAAAAGGTTATTCATACTATATTTGGATCCTTCAAGGTAGTGGTGGTTGATGGTGGTGGTAATACGACTCGCCCATGGAAAATCTCATTTCGGTAAATACGTTGGCAGCATTGAGTGGGATTCATAAAATTTCGAAATTAATAAAAAAAAAATCGATTGTGGTGAAATTAATTGACGTCATATTATTAAAAAAAAAATCAATAAAGTAATAAATTTTTTTTTTTTTTTAATATCGATAAATCGGAAATGATTATTATATATGCATGCATGCTTGCAAAAAAAAACAATTGCAATGTCAAAACTTTTCAATTAAAAATTATAAACAATGACCTTTCTCTTCATCCAGTGCATCCAACCTTTTGCATAAAAAAAAAAAAAAACCTTCGGTAATAAAAATACAATCACGTCACGACGGAATCACGACGGATTGTTTTATTTTCTTAACAGCACAAAAAAAAAAAAATTTATTCCTTTTTTTTTTTTTTTAATAATTTAGTTACTTCCACGTCGTCGTAACATAACTTTTAATTTTTTTTTTCTTTTTTTTTTTTACTGTTGAACATGAAATGTTTCATAACAAGATTTCAATTAATGTTATTTAAAAAAAAAAAAATACTTGAAAAGTTTGTTTCACAATAATAATAAGAAAATCAATTTATTGTTTTTTTTTTTTTTTTTTACTTTTTGTCCTTTTACCACACCATTCTTTTTTTTTTTTTTGTATTTTATGACTTGACATTTTTTTTATTTATTATTATTATTACAAATGTAATTATTATTATAAAATAATTTCAAGTTGTTAAGTAAAAAGTAAAAAAAAAGCCATACTTTAAATTTTAACTATAGCAAAAAACGTAATTTGTTGAGTAATAATTTTTTTTTTTTTTAAAATAAGATAATGATAAATAAATGCAAGAAGCCTTTAAAAAAAATAAAAGTTCATAAGTAAAGGTTAAGTTTGTATTTTTTTAAGGTCATTGCAAAAAAAAAAATTTTTTTTTTTTAAACGAATGAACGTCTGGAACATTCTGTGACTCATAAATCTAATCTTAAAAAAAAAAAAATTAAATTTGAAATAATCATACGACGAGGAACAAAAAAAAAAAAATTATCGGTTCGTATATATATTATCTGACGAACCGCAATATCGACTCTGTAATTTTCCACCATCATCATTATCATTATTATCATCATCATCGTCGTCATCGTGAAATCTTTAAATCGGACCAACTATAAAGTTTTATAGACTTTATTTATCATTTATATTTGGTTTAATTAAGAAAAGAGTTTTATCATTATTATCATCATCATCATTATTATTATTATTATTATTATTCTGTTGGAAAATTAAATCCATTCAAATAAATTGTAATTGTTTTTTCTCGTTTTCTTTTTTCCTTTTCATTAAAAACGTTTCACCACTTTCACGTTTCCTTTTTCCTTACTTATTTTTTGCCACTCCTATTGTAATTGTACAATAACGAATGAATGAATATTAATTTTAATTAAAATATTCCATCGTTTGTAATTTTCGATTAATCGTTCGATTCGAGAGAAACGGATGAGAGATGAATGAATGAATGAATGACACTCGAATGTGTACAAAACGATATTTGTAATTATATAAAATTCCCTGAACGTTTTTTTTTTTTCGTCTTTCAAGCGAATCGTTTGGTTTTCTAAAAAAATATTTATTGTGGGTAAGAAAAAAAAAAGATGGACGACGGAAGATGAAGGAAATGATCGTAGAAGAAGAAAAAGATTAAACGAGATTAGTAGGAAGTGCCATCGAATCCCACCATCACCAACACCACCAACCGATTTCCTCATTATGACACCTCGCGATGTTTTTTATAACATTCGAAAAAAAAAGTTATAAAACTACCAACCAACACGTTTGTCGTGGGCATAGTCAACGTTTGAAAAACGAAATTTCATTTTAATAAAACGACCATAATAATAATAATAATAATATTACAAGTGGATTTCGTTTACGATATGACATCTGAATCGAAAGTTCAGTGAAAACTGGATTTGCGGTTTTCGTTATTATTAACACATTTTTCACATAATGACAATCCTTTAAGAAATAAATAACAACAAACATTCTAATGAGAAAACAAGTTAAAGATGTCGGTCGAACATTGTTGCCAATAATATAATCGACAAAAAAAAAAGTGAATTCGTAGGATTTTATATATTTTTACTTTCGTCCTTTAATTTAAAGAATAATAATAATAAAAAAAAAAAAAGAAACATGAATGACCCGAATCAAGAATTTAAAAAAAAAAAAAAAAAAAAAAACATCCAACAGTTTTTCCATTCTTCAAGGTTACGCACGCGCGTATCATATTCATTATTAACCGTCTGTGTGTGTGCGCGCGTGTGTGTAAAACTAAATTTCGCGTTACGCATCAGCACACGTAACAATTATTTTAATCGCAATTCCTTGACGTTTGATATTCCTCCGTGGATTCAGGTTAGGTACGTAGGTACGTTTTTAAATCCGGATTCGATGCCAAAAGTCAAACGTTCAACAACGAAAAAAATTTAAATATTACGAAAAATTACGTCAGAGTAATAAACGCAAACAAAAGGAAAGAAAATGCACGTGCGCGTCCTAAAAAAGTGGTAAAAGTTTTTTTTTTTTGCCATAAAATCCGTTTTACTAATTCATCAATACGTGCGATTAATTTATTTTTAAGGTCGAAAACCGGGGGGGAGGGGGGCAAAATACAAAGAAACAAATAAGAACGAACGTTTCGATCATTAAGGTTACGAAAGAAAACTACCAATCCCGAAAGGTTAAACGAAAAAAAAAAAAAAATTTCACTCGTTACAAAAACAACAACAACAACCGCCATCCGCCGAAATGTTTTCTTTCTTTCTTTCTATTTTATTAACGGTTAATTACATTAAAGCAGAAGAAAAAAAAAGAAAAAAGAAATAATTACTTCATAATGAAATATATAATTAAGTAAATTAAAATGAATTCGAACAATATGTTTAAAAAAAAAAAAACACGACGAAAGAATTCTTTAAAAAATGAAAAAAAAGAATTTTTTAAACGGTAAACAATAAAATTTTAGAAAAGCAGAAGACAAAACAATCGAATTGTTACAACGACTCATTAGTACCGATCGTTATTCGGAAATAAACAAAAAAATTTCGATCGAGGTTTTCCCCAATTTTTTTTTTTTTTTAAATTCTATTAAAAAATTCATCCGTAAATTTTTTTTTTTTTGTCATTTGCGGCTTTTCTTCTTCCACGATCACGTAAAAAAAAAAAAAAAAATATCAATGGATTCATCGAAAAATTCATTTTAAAAAAAAAAAATATTTCAAAATCAATACCTGGAAAATAATAAATGAGGTAAGAGCAATCGCGGATGTTTTTCCCCATCCCCCCTCCCCCCTCTCAAAAAAAAATTATTTTTTTAATTGATGTCAAAAAGAAAAAAAATTATGGTGGTGAAGCGTAGCAAACCCCCCCCCCCTCGAAACAAATTACGTCGGATAATTTTGGGAAAAATGAATGAGAAAACCGTCTAACGTTCTTTCTGAGTTTATAACCCGACCGTGTGTGTGCGCGTGCGCGTGAATTTGTCTTTAGAGTAATAAAAAACAATATGGCGGATGGTTGATGGTTATTGAAACTCGTGAAAAATAACACAATAATAAAAAAAAGGGTTTTAAATTTTTTTTAAATCACGTGATTTAACAAAAAAATTTTTCCCACCTCCCCCGAATTGTTTATTTCTTAAATACCTTGTTTTATTATTATTATCATTATCATTATCATTATCATCATTTTTTTTTCAAACGTATATTCTCAACTATATAAAAAAAAAGTGAAAGCCCTTGAAGAATAAATAAAAACATACAAAATTGAGGGTCAAAGATGTACAAAACTAAACGAACTTTGATCTTTATTTATTTTTTTATTTTATGATAGATTTCCGGTCAACTTTCATAACCCGCGAAAGTTATGAATCGAAAATAATATGAAAAAAAAAAAAATTTTAAATGTTTTACGGTTAATTATTAAATAAAAAGAAATTCTGTCACGCCACCCCCGTAATAAAAAAAAACGACGACGACACAAAAAAAAAAAGAAAAAAAAACTTTTTTGTTATGAAAAAAAAAGGAGCGGTTATGAATGAGCTACGTCACTTTCGTTTGAATAAAAGTGAAATGAAAATTTTTAAATTATTGTTCGAGAACAAAAAAAAAAAAAAAAAGAAAGAAAATGTTAAGAAGAAGAAGAAGACAAACAGTCTACTACCACCACCACTACGAGTCTATTTTCGGTTATTACGATATGGAAAAAAGAAAAGTGGGGGGTAGAAGGAAAATCACACGGAAAATTTTTTTATTGTTCGTAATCATTGAAAAAAGAAAATTTTTTTTTTTACCCCTGACACATTTCCGTTTTTTTTTTTTTTTTTATTCGAATTCAAAACCGGAAAATTAAAATTAATAAATTAAAAAATTATGAGAAAAAATTTTTTTTTTGCATGTTTGTCCGTTTGTCCGTTTGTTTGTTTGTTTATTGTTATTCACGTGACTTTCATTCTTCGTTCACGACAAAAGTAAAATAAATCAAGGGTTGAGAAAAAAAAAAAAAATTGAAAAGAAATTTTAAAAAAAATTTCACATTGACTTATTGAACTTGTTTGTATTCATAATCCAACAAACAACAAACCATAATGTTCAGGTATACAAACACAACACAAACGAGAAATTCCCTTTTTTCAATGGTTTCTTTTTCTCTCTCTCTCTTTTATTGTATATCCCCAAAAGAATTTTGTTTTTGTTGTTGTGGTTTTTTTCTTTTTTTAATAAAAGGGTATATAACGTTAATTTTAATGGGATTTAAATGATTTTACGATCCCCCGCTCCTCCTCTCTCACCCCTTTTCTCTCTCTCTCTCTCTCTCTTTTCAGACTACCCACAATTTATAAATCCGGTAGTAGTGACACGTAATTACAAAAATGTTTAACTTGATTTAATTTTTTAAATAAAAAGAAAACCCCAAACGATTTTTCAATTTTTTCTTTTTCTTCCTTTTTGTTTTCTTTTCAATAAATGTGTTCGTTATGTTTATGTTGAAACATAAATTATGTTTTTTTGTTGTTTTTATTTTAAAGCAGAATAAAAAAAAAATGAAAAGGATTACGTAAATTTTCTTTTTATTAAGTGCAAACGGAAACGATTAATTATTCCATTTTTTTTAAATTGATAATAATAATGATGATAATGATGATGATGATTTCGTGTTTGTAAAAATTTTATTAAACAATATCCTTAAATTTCATTTAAAAAAAAAAAAAAATTAAGGGTTGTTACCCCTGCTACTAAAACTTTTTTCTGAACAAAAGTTTTCTGTTAAAAAAACAAAAACAAATACGAAAATTAAATTATCGTAAACGTTATAATAATAATTTTTTTTTCTTTTCCGTTTTTCATAACTTTTTCATCCAATTAAAAATTAATTATTTTTAATGTTTTCTTACTCTATGAAAATTTTTTTTTAAAACCGTTTTTTCTTTTTTTATATTTTAGTTTAAACTTTTTTTAAATTTATTTGTGTACATGCGAAATCATCAGAAAAAAAAGAAAAAGAAAAATTGTTGGATTTTCTTTCTTTTCTTTTCTTTTCTTTCGTGTTTTTGTTAACGCAGCTGTCTTTTAATCAAAAAAAAAAAACTTTTTTCTTTTTTTTTATTGTCTTTTCCAGAAAAAAAGTTTTTGACCCAGAAAAAAAGCGAAAAAGAGGAAAAAATTCTCATGAAAATTTAATAAAAAATTTACAAACAAGATTTTTTTTTATTTTCTTATTTTCGAAAACACGAAAATCATGAATAAAATAAAATAAATAAATTGCAAGTCATTTAAAAGTCACCTACGCGTACCCAAGGACTAGAAGAGAGCCAAAATTTTGGGTCACAAATCGTACGAATAATAATAATAATGATAATAATACTTTCCAACGAGGTACTTTAATCTTTTTTATTGCTTGTGGGAAGGAAGAGAGGGCGATGGGCGGGAGGAGCGAGGAGGGGAAAACTCGTGTCACTTATACGTATAGTAGTAGTAGTAGTAGTAGCAATTCTAATATCAAAATCGTGCTCGAATACGACCTGAATATTATTATTATTATTATTTTTAGGAAAAAAAAAAACCTCGAACCGATTTATCAAAAGCTTTTTGGGTCAACATTAAATACCGCTAAAAAATTTTTTAAAAAAAACCTTAAAGGTTTAAAAGGATTAATTTTGATGCAAATAAAAAAAAAAAATTAAAAGGTCAAAGTTTATCTCTCTCTCTCTCGTTGAATATTCAAATAATAAAAAAAAAACCCAAAGTAGAAATTTTCGCGTATTTAATTTCAAAGAAATTAAAAGTGTGCGTATAAAACACAAGTCCTACTTAAATACTACTCTACGATCGACATTTCTTTATTTATTTTTTTTTGTAAGGTTGGTAATAATATTTTATTTATTTATTTACGCGCTCGATCATGTATGTATGTGTGCATATATTTTTGAGAAATTTTAATAAAAATCCTTAACATCTATCCATCCTTTTCCCTACTTTTTCAAAATAAGAAAAAAAAAACAAAAAAAAAAAACCGTTACGCCATGTTTGAACGGATTTAAAATTAAAAAAAAAAATAGGATATCAATGAAATATCATGATACACGAACAACAAACAAACAAACGAACAAACACGCACGCAAATACGTTCGCCATAAAAAATTTTCTCTTCTTTCACGATTCGTAAAAGCGGTTCGAACGAACGTTGACATAACAAACGTACCTGATTACACGTTTTTTTTTTTTTGAATCACTTCCATACCTAATAAAGTTTAAAAATATACATTCGAGCGTATTTTTTATGCGAGGGCAGGTGGCAAGATGATGATTTGGTATCTCATGATGAGTAAAATCATCTCGACAATTCATTCCGACAAACAACAAACAACAAAAATTGACTTTCATAAAAAAAGAAAAAAATTTCTATCCAAGTCATTGCCGTCACGCCTTTTTCAACAACCAATATATTTATATATATTAAACTTATTAATTATAAATTTTTCATAAGAAATTGTTTTTTTTTTTTTTTACTAATTTTTCAACCACGCCTTTAAATTTTTTTTAAAAAATGTCCGAAAAAAGATTTTTTTTCCCAAATTTCAATTTTTTTTTTTTTTTATAATTAAAACTGAGTCGATTTAAATTAATTGAATTTATAACGATATTCATTATTGTTGTCTTACGCTATGAAATATTTAATTTTCTTTTCATTCATTCATTCATTTATTCAATCAAGGTTTCATCTTTTTTTTTTCAGTCGTTCCCCCCTCCCGTCCCTTTCGTTTCATTAGATATTCTATAATTTTTTTATGATAACGTAACGGATAATAATATATTTTATGAATAATTAAACGAGCTTCATCGTAAAAGAAAAAATAAAAACGTTTGTTTGTTTGTTGCAACCGAAAAAAAAAAAAACCAAATCATTATTAACATAATCAAATTGTTTTTTAATAAAAAGGTTGTTGAATGCATGATAAACCACTCGAAACTATTCGAATTTAAATTAATAAAGTCAGATCTTACAAAAAAAAAAAAACAAAGATGGACGATCGAGTGAATGCCTCCGAGATTTTTTGTTTTCTTTCTTTTTAATATTTGATTCGAGCTTTCTACAAACGCCTTTTTTTCAAATAAAAGTTACGTGAACCGTTAAAAAAAAAAAATTGAATCATCGCGAAAGATGAATTCAGGTATATTTATAAAAAGAAACAATCATTCATTCATTCATTCATTCATTCTTGAATTATTGATTTAACATTTAATAAAAAAGATTTGGCAATTTTTAAATGAAAAAAAGCATAAAAAAAACGAAACTCCCACCCCGAAAAAAAAAGTCGCACCTTTTTCTAAGAACTTTCTTCACCTAATTGCCACACTTCGGCCTACGCGTTCCTTTTCCATCATCACATAACACGTTATATATTCATTTATTTATTCATGTTTGTTTGTTTGTTTTGTTTGTTCTATTTTTTTAAAATGCAAAAGAAGAAAGAGAAGAGAAGTGAAAAAAAAAAAAATTATGTTTGTGTATTTAAATCCATATTCGAAAATTCAATAGAATGACTATTGTCAACAAACAACAACTTTCGTTTTTTTTTTTTTTTTTTTTTTTTTTTTAGTCTCGAATCGTTTTCTAAAACGATTTTTCGAGAAGTTCGAATCTTTTCTTTTTATTTTCCCTCGTTAAATTTAAAAATTTTCCCCATTTTTAAAAGGGGGAAAAGGAGAAAAATATATTGCGTAACGTAAATTTATCTACTTGAAAAAAAAAAATTACCATATATGGATAAGAAAAAAAAAATTTTCTTTAAGCATTGAAAAAAAATAAAAAATAAAAGTGATTTCGTGACGTCACGTCCTTGAATTTTGCCACGTTGCAAAAAAAGGTTCAAGTCCGTGCGACGCGACACATAAAAAAAATTTTTTTGAACGTTTCGAAAAATAAAAAGAAAAGAAACGACAACAACAACAACAACAACAACCAACAAACAATTTTAAAAAGGTTAAGAAAAATTATTAATAATAATAATAATAAAAGACGCACAAGTACCAAAACAAAAAAAAAAAAGTTAAATTTTTAATGTTATGGAATCCGTTTTGGAATTTAATATCCCGATTAAAGTCAATCAATTCATACATCCCATAAAATGAGGGTTAAAACGGGTTAATGGGCAAACAAACAAATCTCCCTCCCCTCCCTCTTTCCCTGGAATTTATTCCGGCCCTGGGGGGATTTATTTTTAAAAAAAAAAATTTTTTTTTTTAAATCAATAAAATCAATTTCGATGGAAAGTAATAAAAAAAAAAAAAAAATTTTCGTTTTTTTTTTTTTTTTCTCTTATCACGCACTGGACAAAAAAAACCAGTTAAAATACTTTTACTTAAATTTTTACTTTGCTGGAAGTTAAAAAAAAAAAAGAAGACGAAAAAGAAAAAAAAAATTCCGTAATTCTCTCAGTTGAAAAAAAAAACGATTAAGGAAAAATTTAAATGACCGAAAAAAATTTTTTTTTTTTATTATCATTATCATTATTATTATTATCAT
>NW_002986999.1:835896-846627 GCF_000006295.1 Pediculus humanus corporis
TTTATTTTAAATAGACAAAAAAAAAAAAAAAAAAAATTACGATTTTATAACTTATTATTATTAATATTATTATTATTTTTTATTTTATTTTATTTTTTTTTGTAATATCAGAACATACCATTCGCCATGGCGTTAAAGCTCGCCACAGCTTTCTCCTTTCCCGCACACTACAACTAATTTTTAATCGCGTATATACACCTGCCTCCCGTAAAGTCTTCCTTTAGACTGATTTACCTTCCAGGTTTCGGTTCCTGAGAAGTGACGTAACGAAAAAAAAAAACCGAAGTTAACTCGATTTGTAAGGGGGATCGTGATTTTAACAACGTAAATTGAACCTGATTTCATATTTAAATTTATTTATAAAAATCGTTTTCTATGGATTTGCCTCGTCGTGAAAAAAAAAAAAAAAATAGGTTTCTTTTTTTTTTTTAAAACAACTTGTCTTACGTTTGTTAATCATTCGTGAGACGGTTTCAACTAAGGATAAAAACGAGACGTTGGCGTATTTTTTTTTTACTTGCAGGTTTGTATGTAACGTAGCGAGTCTCGTCGTAGTGGTATCTAACTCGTGGTGGTGGATTTATTAAATGATCTTTTTACATAATTATTTTTCACAGCGAGTCTTTATCATCTTATAATGAAGTTAAAGAAGTATCCGTTCGTTTGATTTGGTTGAGTTGGCGAGCCAGCGTACTGTCCAGGACAAAGCTAATTACTGCCATTTACAGATAAAACTAATTATTTTTTATCTGTCAGATTGATCGTTAAAAAAAATTAAATAAAAGTGTAAATTATTTGTTAAGAGAAGCCTTGAGCCCTCAAATTCAAATTACCGGTTGAAGATGATAACATTTTACCATAATGTGAACTTGATGCAATAAAATACCTTAAAAAAAAAAATGGTTTGACAAAACTCGAAAATTCAAAAATTTACAAAAAACAATTTTTTTTCTTTTTTTTCGCATACAAAAATAATAAAATAAATAATAATAATAATAATAATAATAATAATAATAATGGAAACTTGAAAACCTTGTCACCGATTGATAAATTTCAATAATGTGTAAAAACCGAAAGATCAACCCTCTCCTCCTCCTCCTCCTCCCCCGTTCACGTGAAAAACAAACGTTGCTAACATTTTATTATTATTCATCCTTTTCCAAACCTTATTACATTGTGGGTAATTATGTACCTGATTAATGTTGTTGTTGTTGTTTGTTACTCTCGTCATACATCGTTTGTAAAATTATTTTCTAATAATATTTTACATTATTATCATCACAATATTAAAGTCTTTTAATAACAAATTATGGTTTTCGGTTTAATAATGTTAACAAATTTTTCATTCAAAGGTTTTTGTTCCTGTTGCTGTTGATGTTATTTTACTTTGTTTTCCCTTTTTTTTTTTAAAGGGTGGATTTAATACCCTTTTCCCTATCCTCCTCCTCCTCATTCTATGAATATTCATTCATCTTTTCCCTTGTATAAAATTATTCACTGAATAATTTTTCCTTTCTACGCCTCCAAATGAAATTTTCAATATAAAAAAAAAACCTCTCGGATGATTTAAATGCGATGTTTTTTAAAACACGGCTCAATAATTAATTTATTTTCAATAAATTATCATTATCATCATCATCATTATCATTATTAATTAATAAGTTTTTACGTACTGATTAAAGTTCATCGGTTACTTTACAATAATTTTATAAAATTATAAAATAAATTAATTAATAAAAAAAATAAAAACATTACAAAAAAAATTTTTTTTTAAAATAAAAAGTAGTAATAATAATAATTACGCCGCGTTAAAATTTTAATAAAATTAGTGTGCGTGTGTGTGTGTGTGTGTGCGTGTGTGGGAGCGAGATAAAAATAGAATAATTGTATATGTATAATTAATTTTTTTATATAAATATAATTATTTCAGGTGAAGTAATGTCATTATAAAAAAAAAAAAAAAAAAACATTTATAAGGTGTTACAAAGATTACACGAGAGAGAGAAAGAGAGAGAGAGTGTGTGCGTGTGAGTGTGTGAGAGAGAGAGGGAGAGAAGGAAAACATTAATCTAACCGTAGCTCCTACATTAATTCATGTGGAAAATTTTTTTTTTTTTTAATAATTTTAGGATATCATGAGAATCTTTTATATACATAAAAAAAAAACTTTTCGGTACCAGTAAACGGTTAATTACCAAAAGAATTTTTATATTATTTCGTTTAATGTTTGCTCTGTTTTTTTTTTTTTTAATTTGTTCGATGTCACTAAACTTCATCTATCTATCTCTCTCACACAAACATTCAGACGAAAATTATAATAATAATTTTTTTATGTCATCAATTTTTTTTTTTTTCTTGGTTCTCGCATCTTTCAAATGTGATCATCGTGAAAAAAAAAAAAATTTATTTTGTGAATTTTCACACGTTTAAAAGGTAAAAGATATTTCAATTTCTCTCTCTTCCTCTCTCTTTTTCTCTTTCTCTCTGTTTCTTTTTGCAACGTACAAGTCCCCTCACATCATTTAACAATTCCTTGCTAAAAAAAAAAAAAAAAATTAATTAAATAAAAAAATTTTTCGCAAACGTATAAATAAATAAAAAAAAAAAAGAAGAAAAATTTTTTCGAAGGCGTAAAAATTTTTTTATTTATTTTAAATGAATTAAATATTCCGCACCCCCCCCCACTCGCCCCCATTTTGTTTTTCAACCACCTACTAATAACAAAAAAGTTGTTTTATTAATTGTTTACTCACGTGATTAAAAAAAATTAATAAATATTCGGAAAAAAAGCATCTTTTAATTTTCATAAAGAAAAAGTACAATGCACGCACACGCACACACGCACACACACCAAAAGGAAAAAAAAATCACAAAAAGGTTGATACTTTCATTAAGATAATGAAAATATTTTGAATTTATTTATTAAAAAAAACTCCCCAACAATTCCTTGGTCAACTCACATAATTAAAAAAAAAAAAAACATGCAACCGACAAACAAACAAACGAAAAAGTAAAAATCAAAAAATTATAACGGCTATTATCGTTTTTCTTTTTGCCCTTTTTATTTCCTCCAGCCGGATTGAAAATAATAATAATAATAATAATAGAAATGTAATGAAAAAAAAATTAAGACGCCATATTGGAAAAAAATATTTTCAAATTTTTTTTTTGTCTATAACCATCGCAAGCAAACGTTCGAACAAACAAACAAACGTTTTAATTAACACTTTTTTCTTTTTTTAAATTTATTTATTTTTCCTTAATTTTTTTTTTTTAATTGCTACAGTAAAATTATTTGCTTTCGGTGCATTAAACCCTAGCAAAAAAAGAAAAAAAAACAAAAAATTTATTTCAAACCAATAAAAGTTCGATGGAAAACCATCGCAATAAATTTTTTCTTCTTCTTCTTCTTCTTCTTCTCATTCATCTTCATTAAAGAAATTTTCTTCGAGGGTTACCCAAAAATTGTAAAAAAAATTTTTTTTTTTTTTTTTTTTTACGGATCATAAATTTTCGCCATTTTTTTTTTACGTATACATACGAACAAATAAGTAAATTCGAAAAATTGTCACTCCAGAATTAATATGTGAATGATTATGATTATATTTGAATTGACTATATTGAAAATTATTTATCACGGCCTTCGGGATTAATGCCCCCAAAAAAACATAAAAAATAATTTTGGTATTGTACGACTCCATCACCCCTTCACGAGTGGGTACAAAAATGTCTTTTTTTTCCTTAGGTTTGAAAATTAAAAGGAATTGTCTGGTTTTTTTTTTTAAATAAAATTAATTGGCGAAGAAACATTTTTAACAAGACGATGAGCTTTTACCAAAAGATGCTAAAAAAAAATTATTAATAATTTTAACCGCGTGAGTGCGTGCGTGAGCGAGAGAGTGCTTGTGCGCGTAAGGCACACACCTACGATAGATTTTTCACAAATATGGCGGTTTTTTCATTATTAAAAAAAAAAAAAAATTCGTTTTATATCTTTGACTTTTTTAAATCGATCGAATCAAATTAATTTTTTTGGAATAAAACATAACTTTTCAATATCGAATTATTATTATTATCGATCAAAAATCGAAATGAATAAAGCTTTTTTTGCTACGGTTTAAAGGTACAAAGATTTTAAGTCTGATGACTTCAAGGTTTGCTTTCAATGATGATCTTTGTGTGTATGACTTCATATTATTTATTTATAGAACTGTTTCCGGTTGAGTACCCGTAGTATTATTTCGATAATTATACCTCACACTTACTTCATGTAACACCTCATCATCATTATCATCATCATCATCATCATCATCTGCAGCATCTTTAATAAAAAAAAAAAAAAAAAAATGGTTTTACCTAAAAAAAAAAATATATCGATACGTAATCATCAATTTTTTTTCTCTCTCTCTCGATTAATTTCACGATTTCGATTTTTATCAATTTTTTTTATTTTATGTTTTTTTATATCGATCAATCGATGGATCGATACATCGAAACAACTCGCGTGATTTTTTATTTTTATTTTTTGCATTAACCCGTAGTAATTTATAGTAATTTTTTTTACGGTTGTAAATACCGAATAAAATTTGCTAAAAAAAATCAGAGATACCAACTTTATTTTTATTTTTTTATATTTAAAAAAAAAAAAAATATTTTAATTTTATTACCATTATTACTATTATTATTATTATTAACATTAATATCAATTAATTCCAGAGAGAGAAAAAGATTTTATTATATTCCAATTTAAAAATTTTATTATTCGCGGTTTTTTTTTTTTTAATTAATAAAATTTTATTAACGACGAAATAAAAATAAAATTACGTAATTTTTTTTTTTTACGTTAAGATAATATTAATTAATAAATAATTATTTAATTGAAATTTTTTTTTAAGTTAATAATTTTAAAATAATAATAATTAATATTAAATTAATTTTAAAATAAAAATTAATTAATTAATGATTGATTATGAATTATTGTTTCATTACATTTAAAAAAAAAGGAGTAAAAAGTGGCGTATTAAGGAAATAGAAAAATCAAAAAAGGGTTGAAAAATTTCTTTCCGATAAAAAAAAAATTATTTTCCAAATCCATATAAATAAAATCCGTTACATTGAAAAACATCCGCCATTGTAAAGCCTTGAAAGGTGCAATTCAGCACGTCTCGTTCGTGAGTTTTCATAGGACAAGGTTTTTAAAGGTTTTTTTTCTAGCGTTTGTTGTTGTTGTTTGTAGCGAAACATCATCATCGATAAAAAAAGACACTCGTTCGTTTGTAAACAACCGAGAATAACGCAAAAAAAATTGTAAAAAAATAATAATAATGTAAAAAATAAAATGACGACGACGAAGACGAAGACGATGATGATGACGACCAAGGCAACCACAAACGATTCACTTCGTATAATTATTACGCATCTTAAGAACGATGAAAATGCAAAAAAAACGACGATACAATGTACCTGAAAAATTGTCGCTCATTTGTCATTATTATCATTAATATATATTGATGATAAGAGGAGGGGGAGGGCGGGAAAACAGGAAAAAAGCTACAGTTGAAATGTGATGGTCGATTCGGTTGGGTGAAAGTAAGGTTAAGCCCTTGAATGCATGTTAAAAAGAAATAAATTGCGTGCAAGTTTTTTGATGCATTAAAAAAACTAAAACTAAAACTAAAACACCCAAAGTTAACACAAACACAAAATAATAATAATAATAATATGTCTGTGTATATACGACATTTTCTAAAACATATTTGCGTGTATATTAATATATTAAATTATATTATTCAATTAGTTAATTAAAATGTAAAATATTTTGCCATTTTGAAAATTAACTCTTATTTTCTTTGTTTTCTCGCTAAATTAATTTCCTACTGTCTTTTTACTAAGACTGAGTAAATTTATTTATTCCTCTTTTTTAAAAAAACAAAAGCAGACGATTGTTTTTAATAATAATAATAATAATGCAGCCTGTAAAAAAAAAACCTTTCAGTTTTCGTCTCGTGATAATTATTAACTATAATTTTACGAAAATTACTCGATTATTATTTTATCATATGAAAAAAAAAAAATTTTCCGAATTACTAATCGAAATTAATGACGTCACTATCAATAATAATAATAATAATAAATCATTTTTTTAAATAAAAAAATTTTTTTTTTTTTTGGAAAAACGTTCAACGCATGACAATAAGTTTTATCAACAGGTAGTAGAAATGTGACGTAATAATACAATCTTTACTTCAACAAACAAAAAAAAGAAAAAAAGAATTTTCTAGAAGGTTTCGATTTGATTTTTTATAAAAAAAAGATTTACTGGGATTTTCTTCGGAAAAAAAAAAAAAAAAAAAAAAAAAAAATATAATAATTATAATTCAGTCTCCGGGGAATATTTTAAATGGATTATTCTAAAAAACGTTAGAATTTATTGTTTTTTTTTTCCAATGTATTCTTCGGTAAAGATTTTCAATGGTCCCCAAACAATTTTTTATTAACTCTATTTTATATATTTTACAAATGCAAACGATTTCGATTTACTTTTGCTGTTTGTTTGTTTGTTTGTTATATTTTTGATATATGACAACTGAATTTTTTCAACAACTCAATCAATTCAACAACTATTCCAGTTTCATTCTTTTTTTTTTTTTTACTTAACGAGTTTATTTTTCTATATTAAATATTTTTTTGCTTTTTTCGATTTGAAATTTATCCTAAACTTTATTAAAAATAAATATTATTAAAATAACATATATATAATAATTTTTATTGTATTTTTCATACATACATAAATATTTTTAATTATAAAAAGTTTTTCAATTGACCAACAGAGTTATAATTTATAAATGGCGGTAGTAGTGTTAGTTTACCTCGGTTGCGGTTCGGGAGTGAAAACATAACCTATTTTAATTGTTATTTAGGTGATTATTTGATTATTACGTGAGAATTTTTACGCACTCGGTAGGAAATAGTTTTAGTACATAATAATAATAATAATTCGTTTCACGTTGTTGAGTTTTAAAAGTCTTTAAAAAAGAACAATTAATAAATAAATTTAAGGAAGTCAAAATTAAGGTTAGTACTTAATAATAATAATAGTAATAAACATGCTGAAACGTGACCAACTAAGGTTTAATTTTACCCAAAAAATCTTTTTGTATTTTTGTTTTGGTAAATTAATTTCAATTACTATTTTCTCTAGATTAAAATTAACTAAATTTGTTTTAGTGTTTGTTATTTTTGCTTATTTCCCCTGTACTTTTTATTCCACTGTTAGTATATTTATTTTATGGTAATTCTTCAGCACTTATAAGACAAGGTATAATAAACTTTGGTTAACACTCAGCTTTTCAAACAACCACCACTTTTTTTATTTTAACATCATCACCATTAACTCTACAATAACTAACTACTCTGACTCTATTCTAACTAACAATGAGCATAAGATTCAGTATCTAATAATTCTATCAATAACTATTTATTGAACAACATCTAAACAAACAGTTAGTTTATTTTTTATAGGTTAGTTTATTGTTTTTGATTTGTTATCATGACAAAACTTAAAAAAAAGGCAAAACTTTTGTCAACAACATGGGAAACTATCAAAATATTTGATTATCAAACTAAACTTTTGGTTATAATAGAAACTGATTGTTTTTGGTTTTCATTCTTCCCATAATTAATGTCATTACATGTTGATATATTAAAAACACAAGAGTGAACTATACATTAACTTTTCTTATTGTAATTGTTTTTTATATTTTACTCTTTCCAACATTTACTATAGTTATTCTTTGTGAATAATTTTATAATTTAACAATTTCATGAGGTTATCATCTATCTGTACAGGTTTCACATGACAAAATGTATGAGTAACAACAACCTTTTTGTGAATCATTCTGTTGTGTGAAACTTGTGTGTTCTTTTACATGAATTGTTTGTATTATTGTTATGTACCACAACAAATACAGGGATTCCTTGTTACTTCTTTATAAACATTATCATGTTCTGCATCTTAATTAATTGTATAATTTAGAAAAATCAAGTTTAGCATTCATAAAATTAACTAATGTGTGTAACCACATGCATTGAACACACTTTCAATAAGGAGTACATATAAAACTAAATGCTGCATGCAAATAGTAACAGTGACCCTTTTAAATTAAGATTAATTATAAATACTTTCATTATTTGTAATTAATAAATTTATCTGTAATGAGTTTTCAACAATCAATTCATAAATACAATCTCTCAAAACAAAAATATTTGATTGTTGCAAAAACTTAAAAAAAAACATATGAAGGTGCAAACCTATATTTATCTTATGGACTTACCTATCTTTTTGGTTAAAAAACACCAAACGACGCCATTTTTCTCCTACTAGAAAAATCGTTTACTTTCACTTTTATCTGACGTTCAAACGATTAAATTAATTAATAAAAAAAAATGTTTAACCGAACTTATTATGTCACAATTTTAAAAATAAATAAAAAACGAATAACAAATTATTTTGATACGTAATTTATTAACAGATGCTTATTAAAAAAAAAAAAAACTAAAAATAATAAATTACAATGACACTAAAATTTTTTAATTACTACAACATCCTCCCTTTTTTTTTTTTTTAATTTTAATTATCATCATCATCATTATTATTACAAAATAAATCGTTTAAGTTGGCCAAACTGTTAATTTATTAAGGAAACGATTCCGTTGTTTTAAATTTTTTTTTTGTTTTTAATATTCATTCGTAACGTATATTTATTTCTCTATGGTTTTTGAACATCGTGATTTGAAAAAAAAAAATTTTAATTTAAATCAATTGAACAAAAAAAAAAAAAAAATTGGTACAATTCAAATTATAATTTTGTAATTTTTCAATTGTTTTTTTTTTAATTTATAAATAGAAAAAATAATAATAATAATTAATTATTATGTAAAACAAAAAAAAAACGTTATCCATAGTTTAAACAAAAAGAAAATTTTAAATCAGGTGATCATCTCACGTAATAAGAATAACAGCAAAACTTAAATGTAGGCTCCATCAGGTTGAGGGGGAGGTAGGAGGGGAGGGAGGGAGGGAGGAGAGTAATAAATTTGAACTGAAACACAATGATAAAGTTTTTTTTTTTTTTTTTTTTTTTTTTTTTTTTTTTATCCAAACTGCGAAAGGATGAAGAGGATGATGCGAAAAAGCCCCGAGAAAAAAAAAAAAATTTTTTTTTCTTTTTTTTTGTTCTCACATATTTTCGCCCATGCAAAAAAATGAAGAAGAAGGTCGTTGATTGAACTCTTACGATAGGACCTTAATCATTTTCCAGGTATAAAATCCAACAAACGAATTTTATTTATTATTTTTGATTATTATTATTTATAATTATCGAAAATCCAAAAGTTGTTATTATTATTAATAATAATAATAATTTTATTTTTTCTTAATTAAATCGTAAAATAATTTCGAGTGGTGATAATTAATATTAATCAAAATAAGTATTGCCAACTTTGAAAAAATAATTTTTTGCAATTAAATTTACTTCGAGTGTGTTTTTTATTTGATAATAATTAATTTATTTACTCTTGAATTACGGTAATAATTAATTTAATCCACTTACGAATGAACTTTTTTTTCTTTTTCTCGGTTAAATAGAACGATGATAATAATAATAATAATAATAATAATAATGATAATAATACGTTGATTGATAAAAAGTAAATAAATATATAAATCACAATGGAATAAATAAATAAAAAAATTGAATTTCGTGCCTTTTTTTTTTTCGTAAAATTTCATTTTTTAAAATGGGTAATTAAATAACAATAATAATAATAATAATAATAATGATAATAATAATATCGTTGAAATGTAATGAAGTTTTTGAGAAAAAAAAGTAAAAAATATAAAACAATAGATTAAGGACAAAATTGCACAATTGAGTGTGCAAAAAAAAAATTGATTTTTTAAAAATAAAAATTGCATGAAATTGTGTAATTTTCATTTTTTTTGGGAGGGAGAAGGGAGGGGAGGGTTTTTGCATCGTTTTCCTACTCCAGGTTTTTTATTATTTAATGGAAAATAACGTTTTAAAACGAGAAGAAAATTTTTTTTTGTTTTGCGTATATACGTGAAATTAAACTCGTTTTAAATTTTCATAAGTTTTAAGTTGCTTTTTGGATTTTTTTTTTTTTTTTTGGATTTCAAATCACATTAAAATCAAAAAAAAAAAAACCAGGGAGAGAATTGATTAATAACAATTTAATTTTTAGTCGACACAAACCAAAAGTGAAAAAGCTTAAAAAGTAGCTTTTTCCATATCCGTAAATAAATATTAAAATGATTCGATCGTTAAACCTTATTTTAACCGAAAGGGTTGGGCTTTTGTAAAAAAAAAAAAAAATTTTTTTTTTTGGATTCCGTGATTATTTGTAGGAGTAAAAAAAAAAAACCTGGAAAATTTTTTTTTTTCTTTTCCTTTTTTTTTTTTTTTTTTGAACGTGTGAATTTATTACGAGGAAAACTTGAATGTTACAAAACTTATGCGTTTCACTTAAATTAGAAATCACGAATAAATTTATTATTATTATTATTTTAGGTGATTATTTACACGATTACTTATATGGTCGTTACGTTATTCAACTAATAATAAATTAGTCATTGGTTTAACAAAAAAAATTTTTAAATTGATTTTTCACAAAGCATAAATATCCTTTATCGTCTTATTCAATATATATTTC
>NW_002986999.1:846647-849284 GCF_000006295.1 Pediculus humanus corporis
GCTTTATAATTTTCGTCGTCTTTTGATAAATATTTTTCAGGAAATATTTAAAAAAAAAAAAAAAAATTAAAATTAAAATCCTTGAACGTATATAATATTGAAGGTATTTCGCGCCATTTTCATCATGAAGATTCTTCCAAATTATTAACTTTAAATTTCTATAATTTAAAAAAAAAAAAAAATGGAGGGAAAAACAAGGTTTTTTCATGCTTGTGAAAAAAGTTTTTTAAAAAAATAAATTTTTTTTTTTTTAATGTTTCACGGATAATTATTAATTATTATTATCATTATTATCATTATTACTATTATTATTACGTTCTTAAACGTTTTATAAACAAACAAACAAACAACAAAAAATATAAATATATATATAAATAATCGTTTTTTATTTTTAAATAATTAAATCAATTAAATAGTAAGAGTAATAATAACGAATTATTTTTGAGGGTCTTTTTTTCAAATTATTATTTTAAAAAAGTATTTATTTATTTATTTATTTGACTATTATTGTTATTATTATCATTATCATTATTATTATTATCATCTGTGTTTGTCAAGGGCAACAAACGTTTGAAATCTTTTGTTTCGTGTCATCGATAAACTATTTTGTAAATAAATTTACTCTCTCGCAATATGCTCGGATCATATTAATGACAAAAATCTGGAGGAATTTTGGAGAAGTCTGGAGAACTGCTGGATAATTTTGGAAAAGTCTGGAGAAGACTGGAAAATCCTGGAGAAGATTGAAAAAGTCTAGAAAAGACCAAATAAGACTAAAAAAGTCTGGAGAAGTCTGGAGAATACTGGAGAAATCCTGGATAATTCTGGAGAATACTGGAGATAACTGGAGGAATCTTGAAGAAGTCTGGAAAAGAAATGAGATAGTACCCATCGGTGTCCAGTTCAAGAGATATATAAACTTGTTTCCTGGAATAAGGTGAAACCTATTTCGGTTATAAAAAAATAAACCAAAACCTTATCAGGGATTTATTATTCCCGAAGGATCCGAGTAGAAACCTGGAAAAAAATTTTGGATAAAAAAAAAAACAAATCGTCGTCATTAAAAAGTGATAATAATAATACACATATACACACGTGTAAAATAAAATGATGCATAATCACGGAAATTAATGTAAAAAACTATTATTTACATTATCATCACTTTTAAAATTGATAATAATAATAATGATAATAATGAGAGATATATTATTTGAAATGATTACTGGAGGAGGAGGTCAGTTATGAATTACATAAATTATTTATTTTTTTTTTTAAAGGAATAAATCAAGTTTAATATTTCGGTTAATAATCGCCAAAAAATATATATATATATATATATATATATATATATATATATATATATATATATATATATATATATTTTTATATATATGCATGGTGACGCATATATTTTTCGCAACGTGGCAATAGAAATAAACTGTGGCGGCAGTATGCTTTCCATTCAATTTAATATTACACTCCCTTGTGTGTGTGTGTGCGTGCATGCGTGCGTACTCGTGTTTAAAAACAAAATAAAGAACATTGTAAAAAGTTATTTAATAAAAAATTTTAAAGTAATAAGAGAGAAAGAGAGAAAGAGAGAGAGAGAGAGAGAGAGAGAGAGAGGGAGGGAGAGAGGGAGAGAGAATATATGTAAGGTGTATATACGGTATAGTGAATAACATATTGAATTTATAAAATTTCTCTTGAAATTAAAATCATCAAAGTTTACTCTCTGTGTGTGTGTGTATAAATAAAGTTTTTACGGGAAAAAGGGAAAGGAAAATAATTTCATTATAAGATTTTACTACTGAGTTTCTCCTCCCCTCCCTCCATTTCTCTCTATCTCCCTCCGCCTCCCCCTTTCAACCCCTAGAAAAATTTCACAGAAACTTCTTGCATGTGATAAGATGACTTTAGGCCTCGCGGATGTTTTTTGAATTGTTTTGTATATTATTGCGTGCGTGAGTGAGTGCGTTTGTGCGTGTGTGAGTGCGTAGGTGCGTACACGCAGTCTCAGTAATAAACGATATCAATGAAAAATTAATTATTAATAATTAATTAAATTATTTTATTCACCTGGAAAATATTTAACGGAATAAATTATAAAATATTTTCCATTTTTGGTTTTATCATCATCATCGTCATTATTATTATTATTATCTTGTGGAAATGTGATGATTATTTCAAAATATTATAAAATGTTTAATAGGAATAATAATAATAAATTGATAGATTTATTTATTAAAAATAATTATTATTATTATTGAAATTTTTTTTTTGCGTGAGCGCTTAGAAATCAAGTTTAATTTGCATTCGTTCAATAAATTTCTTATTAATTAAATGAAACCGTGAAATTTTTGTTTATTATTATTATTATTATTATTATTATTAAGTAAAAAAAAAACGTTTGATGAAATAAAAGCGAGAATAATGATAATAAAATATTATGCCGAAGCCGTAAAAAAAAAAAAAAAAACGTTCGATAAACTAAACGGAATTCTTAGTGGAGGGTCCAAAATTTAAATTCCAACTTTAAAAACAACAAAAACAAAAACCTGCAAAAACATTCATAAAAATGTCATGACGTACCGGAAATAGGTAAAACAAAAAAAAGCGGTAATGTAATAAAGAGAG
>NW_002986999.1:849557-851687 GCF_000006295.1 Pediculus humanus corporis
TACGATATATGCTGTTGGGCATAAGTTTTTTGACACATAAATGATATATACCAAATGGGAATAATAATAATAATAATAATGATAATGATAATAATGATTCGCAAATAGTTATCGTTTTCGTTTTCGTTTTCTTTTTTGTTGCAAATCGCCATATTTAAAAAATATTGAAACTGATTGATTTTTTCTTTATTTTTTTTTGCAAGAGAAGAGATGGAGGGGGAGGAAGAGGGAGGAGAGAGAGGGGGAGAGAGAGACCTTTAAAGTTAGGCGTTTTTTTTTTTTTTTACTTTTATGCCTACTGATACCCCCGCAAATAAGTTGATTGAATTCGCGTTGTTGTTTGTTGACTGCACTTTTGACGGATTTTCTTTTTTAATTACCCGATTGTGGTTGACTGACTGACTTCACTGACTCATGACGTCAAATGTGGGAGAAGAAATAAAATGATAATTATTAAAAAACGATCTTAAAAGGAAAATTTTCTTTTTCTGTACTCATAAAAATAATAATAATAATCGGGGGGGATTTAGTAATTCAAAGAAAGAACGTTAGAAATGATTTTATATTACGCAACAAACGATTGATTAAACGAAATACGAATTATTCTGCTATCTATAATAATTTTTCGTCTGCTGTTGAAAAAAGTGTTTAGCAAAAGTCAAAAAATTTTCCTTTTTTTTATTTAATTTAAACTTTTTTAAAGTTTTTTTTTTTATATGTATATACATAGATATTAATTTTCATTTTCTTCTGCTTTATGCAGAAAAAAGGAAAACGTTGTTATTTTTAAAACTTTTTTTTTTAATTCGACGTAATCCGGGAGAATTTAAAAAAAAAAAAAAAATTTCGTAACGGATGATTGAATTCAAACGTTTTTTTTTCTTTTTTTTTTTTTTTTTTTATTCGTTAATAATAAAGATTAAGATTTTAATTATAAAAAAAAATTTTTATTAAAAGGTAAAAAAAAAATCTGTCATGCGTCAAGGATTTTTAAAGTTAGGGAGAAGGTTACTGTAGGAGCGGATAAAACGTTTTCGGCTTTTTTTTTTAAAAAAAAAAAAAAAAAAAAAACGTTTGCCTGCCCCAGAAATCAAGTTTATTATTATTATTACTACTTCGTTAATAATTTTCCATTTATATAAAATGACGCGATTGAGTACATGACATTTCTCATTATTATTATTATTATTACTTTTACATGCGTATTTATCCACATATATTTTATAAATCGCTGAGAAACATTATAATTAAAAAAAAAAAAAATTTATTTTATTTGATTTTATTATTATTTGCAATGAGCCTGATGGCAAACGTAAACCGGTTTTTCTTTTTTTTTTTTTTTTGGGTTCTCTCTCGCGGATTTGCAAACTTCTGCTACTTGTTAGGTTCTATATTAGCAAGTAACTCAAGGTGTGCGATACCTAAGACGCCTATATATCCTAAAAAACAACTCGAAATGATTTTGTACGAATCCCTCGTGTATATACGCCGAACCTGGGTATTATTATTATCGAGTGGGAAGATCGAAAACAAAAAAAAAAAATTTTTTTTTTATTTTTGTTTGTGAATTTTTTCCGTCCCCGGCATTGTTTTTTAATTTTCGTTAGAAATAAATCACGAAGGTCGTTAACCATTAAATTATTTAGTGTCATTGAATTCTTTTTTTTTTTTTTTTCAATTAAATTAAAATTTACAAATAATAATAATAATAAAATATTAAAGAATGATTAATTTTGTAATTGAAAAAAAATATAATAAGAAAGAAGAAGTAGTAGTTACGCGAAAAATTATTTGTACAAAAAAAATAATAATAATGATGACGAGATGTTACAGTCGAATAATAATAATAATAATAATAATAAATACCAAACGTGGTGGTGATGATGTTAAGCAATAAGAAAAATAATTAGTGGTAAACGTGAAGAAGCAAAAAAAAAAAAAGGAAGAAAATTCAAAGAAAATGTGGAAAATTTCATGCGCAAATGGGAAGGAAAAAAAAAAAATTTGCGGTTTATTTGATGCGTTTAAATTTTAAAAATTATTGCCAACGTTGTAAAAAAAAAAAAAAAAAATTTTTTTAAATCTATAATAAAAATTTAAATTTTTAATTATTGTGCAATATTACGCAAC
>NW_002986999.1:851861-874336 GCF_000006295.1 Pediculus humanus corporis
GATGAACCCACGACAACCGACACATATCAACAACAACAACCACCACCACCATTAGTCAACGTTATCGACAAGGACGTTTTATTAAATTTTTATTATAAAATCACCGACCTCGTTCTTTTCTGATCTGTTGTGGGCGAAATTTTTAGATAGAATCGCAATAAAAAAAAAAAAAAAACTATTTTTTTTCAAAAACTTTTTGCATTATTATTATTATTATTATTTCGTAAACCAAAATGTCGGGAATTATTATTGAAAAAAAACCGGATTCGATTTTCGCGTAAAAAGGTTTCGAAATTTGATCGAAGAGGGGTTAAAATACCTTAGAAAAAAATGAAATTAATAAATAAAAATGATTAAAAATAATAATAATAATAATAATAATAATAATAATAATAATAATAATAATAATAATAAGACAAAATGGTTCTCATTAGTAGAGATGAAAGATTCAAGGTGGTCACCTTGCACATTCATCTTTTTATATTTGTTTTATTAACTGGAAAATAAATTCCTCCGAAAAATGCCTCCGGAGAAGGTTCTGGAAGCGATTGAATTTTTTACCTTGTGTCAATCACTTACTCCTTCCCATACACCCCCCTGCCGTCACCGTCTCCCGAAACGTAAATTTGTTTATAAGAAAAAATAAAAAAGAAAAAAAAATGGCCGTACATTATTATTATTATTATTATTTCCATTTCTTCACGGTTCGTTTTTGGACAAAAATTTTTGTGATGTTTTTTTTTTTTTTTACTCGGCTGGGTCAAGGTTCTCGTAATTGCTTTCGTGTATATACACAAAAATCCAAAATTTAATCTCTTTTTGCTATTTTTAAGTGTTTTGAGTACTGTTCACACCTTTGGGTCAAGTTTTTATTGCTTAATTTTTTTTTTTTTTTTTATAACAAAAAAAAAAGAAGAAGTAATAATAATGATTATGTTGGCGTAAATTGTAATTGGTTGTTGTTGTAAAGTGTAGTAAAAAAAAAAAAAAAAGAAAGAAAGAGAAAAAAACTTTAGGGTTAATGAAAAATTTGTATTTTTACAATTTTATTTTATCTTGTCGGTCATTAGCAGTTTGGTTGAGTTATGATTATTGCCTTGGAGGCAACAAACAAACACAACACTTGTAGGTGAAGGAAGGTAAAAAAAAAAAAAACGGACAAACGAATGGACAAACTCTCTCATCTTCCTCGTTAATAAATTAACGGTAAAAAAAAGAAAAAAAAATTATTTTTACGGATTTTTTTGTCTATTAACATCTTTTTTTTTTTTTAAAGGGAGTTTAATTAAGTTTAGTTTACTGTCGTTTAACGACAGCAAACAAAAAAAACAATCACATTCACCCTCCTTCTTCTCCTCCTCCCCCACGCCGCTAAAAAAAATGACAAAAAAATTCGTGGTGGTTGTAGTAGTTTTAATTATAAAGTTTCCTCTTAAATTTTCTTCATTATTATTATTTTTTTTTTTTATCATTTCCTTACATCATTATCAGACAACGTCAAATTTCTTCTTCCACGTTTTTTTTTTACAAAGGAAAAAAAAAACTTTCTAATCCAAAAAAAAAAAAAAGAAGAAAAGCTTTTTTTTATTCTATAACTATAAAAAGAGAACGAATCCGTAGGTGCACGTCACAACATGTAAAATTAAAGTCAATCAAAATTGTTTGTTCGTTTGTTTGTTTGTTTGTTTTAGAAATTTCCCTTTCGAAAAATTATTGGAAAAAAAAAAAAACTTTAAATTTTCTTTTATATATTTAAATAAATTAATTGAACTTTTTTGGTAGATCGTCAAAATTAATATGACGTCATTATGGGAAAAATCGTAATAATCGGTAGATGGCACTGAGGGGAAAAAGAAAAATTCACGCGACAAAACGCCTTTTTTTTTTTTTTTTTAAATTAAAACCGCGAAAAAATAATAATCGTTATAAATTTTGTGTCTCGTAATTTATTTAAATTAAAAAAAGGAAAAAAAAGAAAAAAATTAAACCGGATGTAAATCGATGCAAAATGTCCGGAAATGGAAGGTGATGATGATGATGATGATGATAAATAAATGGTTCGTTTTAACGAATCGACGCTCTCACTCATTTCATCCTTCTCCCTCCCCTCTCTCGTCACTCTCTCAAAATAAAAACCCGCGTAAACTTTGAATTACCAACGTTGCCATTTTTATTAAATTATTTAAATTTTAGGTTGAAGCGAAAACAAACAACGTGTATCGGTTGGTTTTGATGTATGAGGAAAACCTTGACATTTGACCTATAATTTTCCAACAGCCTTTGACTTTGTTATTTTCAATATATTATTCACTCATTGTAACCTCTATATATAAATATATATATGCAATCATTCAACAATAGTTTTTTTTTTTTTTTTTTTAGGTTTTAACTTCCATATATGCGTTTTGCGGTTTTCTTTTCTTTTCTTTTTTAAATCCTCCTGTTTGAATTTATTATTATTATTATTACGTCAGATTTAAGCTTATGAATAAAAACCTCGTCATTTTCTATCATTATTATTATTATTATTGATAATTTTGCTAATTTTTAATGTTTAAAATTATTTTTTATCATTGTGCCCTCCGACTTGTTATCGTCCTATTAACAAAAAAAAAAGAAAAAAAAAACAAAATGGAGGAAGTAATTTTAGTTACGTAATTTGGTTTTTACATATAAAAAAAAAAAAAATTGATCGATAATACTAAAATTATATTTGCACATTATTATGACGGGTACCAACTGTCATTTTCTCTCTATCAAAAAAAATTAATTTTATTTTATTAAAGAAAAAAAAAAAAGAAGTTTGGCCTTGCGTACCTTATTTTTTATTTTTTATTGACCCTTATTATTATTATTATTATTATTATTATTTAGATTTTAGATAGATTTTCAAATTGAATCATTATTATTATTATTTACTTATTTTTTTCTCGGATCTAATTTGATTTTATTTATTTTTTATTTTTTTATAGGTTTTATTATTTGTATGTGTGACTTATTTCGCCGCCATTATTTTCAATGATTTTCGATTCTATTAAAAAATTTATTTATTTATTTTTATTTTGTGTCTACCATTTTTATTTTTTTCTTTTTATATCGTTAAACAAACTTTAATTTTCAAAATTCTTTCGTAATGTTTTTTTTTTCTTTGAAATAATATTTAGTCTTGTGCCACGTTTAAAGTTATATATATATAATTAAAACAATCGCAAAAAAAAAATAAAGTAACTTTTTTTGTTTTGTTTTTTGTTTTTTTTTTGAACATTTGAAAGAGTTGAAATTCTCACGATTAGAAAAATTCCTTAAATTTAAATTTAAATTTAAAATTTACTCAGATTTTGAAGAGGAAGAAGAAAAAGAAAAAGAAAAGAAAAAGAAAAGAAAAAGAAAAAGAAAAGAAAAAGAAAAGAAAAAGAAAAAGAAAAGAAAAAGAAAAGAAAAAGAAAAAGAAAAGAAAAAGAAAAGAAAAAGAAAAAGAAAAGAAAAAGAAAAAGAAGAAGAAAAGATAATGGACGGCGTTGAAATTTTCCTTAAATTTTGGTTTTTTATCCTCGAGCCGTTTAAATTTAAACTAAAAAAAAAAAATTTTCTCACTCCTTTTAAAAACTTAATAATTTGTTGATGGCATTAATAATAATAATGATAATGATGATGATAATAATAATAATAGAGATTAGAGAGAAAACTGTTTTTTGATTACTTTTTGTAGGCGAGATCAATCATTTTTACTTTTTCAAAACTTCATTCGTAACAACAAAAGGCGCGAGGGATGGAAAAACAAAATAAAGTGAAGAGTTATTATTAATTTAACATGGATAACATATGAAAAGCGTACGTAAATTACACAAATGAAAAACCTGGAAAAAAAAATGATAATGATAATAATAATAAAAGTGATTTATTCCCGAGTGTTTCTTGCTTCGTTTGATTTTATTATGCTCACGATAAAAAATAAATTTATTATATTCGTTTTTAATTATTACAGAAACGAGTTTTCTATTTATCGATAATGAAGTTTTTTTTTTTTTTCTAACTATACTCGGATTCCAGAATAAATGCGCGTAAAAAAAAAAAAAATTATTATCGTAATCCTGGAGAACTTTTTGTAAAAAAAAAAAAAAAACGAATAAAAAAAATAAATTTTCAGGTAAAATTTTTTTTTTTTACTTCTGAAGGAAAAATGTAAGAAAAATATGGTAAAAGTTAATGAAAATCAATTGAAAATATCGAAATAATAATAATGATAATGATAAAAGTTTTTAAAAGGTAAAAAAAAAAATGGAGAGAGAGAGAAAAAAAATTTCTATCGTCGTCGTGGGAGTATCAGAATATTTTATTCCAGTCGACATTTTCATATTAAAAACCTTGACTAAGTTCCGGAAGCCAATAATGGAGGTGCAGCCGCCGCCGCCATTCCAGGAGTTTAAACGTTTAAAAAAAAAAAAAAATCGAAATCTGGAATTTAAATTAAAAAAAAAAAAAAAAAAATTTCATCCAGTGAAAGAATATTCGATTTGTTTTATATAAAAATTACAATAAAATTTTTCTTTAAGCGCGTGAAATCGAATTCGAAAACAACTTAAACCGATTTGTTTATAACCGGAAGTAATCGCCGAAAAATTAAAAAAAAAATATGGAGAAGAAGAGGAAAGAAGTGGAAGGAAACGAAATAAAAAAAAACAAGTTTTCGAGTTGTTTGAAATCTCTACGTAATAGACAACAAATAATAAAAAAAAAAAGAAAAGAATAAGAAAAAGAAAAAAAATGGAGATGAATAAGAAGAAGAAGAAGTAAAGGAAATTAAAAAAAAAAAAAAAGCAAAAGACTCATCATCAAGGGCAACCTCAACCTTGCGGTTTGAAAAAAATTTTTCCTCCGGGGGTTTTCGCCTTGTTAAAAAAAAATAAAATTTTCTCCTCTCTCTCTCTTTCCGAGAATTTAACTAAAACATTATTATTATTATTATTATTATTATTGCAGTGTTAAAAACTAAAAAAAAAAATGTAATAACGCGCTTAGTTTTTTTTTTTTTTCGTTCGGTTGTTGTATGCACTGTGGGACGTAACAAAAGACCTTTCGCATTCGAAGACGAATCAAATTTAAAAAAAAAAAAAAATTACGTCACGAATCGTCGTTATCATTTTTGGAATTTTCCAGACGTTATGTGATTTGAAATTCCATGGAAAAAAAACAAAAAAAAAAAAAACGATTTCAAACAAAACAATTATTATTATTATTACAATTTTACTTTTTTTTTTGGAGTCGGATAAAGTCAATTAAATTCAATGGCAACCGTTATTTAATTTTCTTTTTTTATTTTTTATTTTTGATCGACCGGATTTAAATCGAATCGAATCGAATCGAATGGAATATCGATTGTGCAACATTTGAAAAAAAAAAAAAAAAAAAAAAATTTAAAAAGTTGCAAATTATTATTTTTTTTTCTTTTTCATTCGGACAAGTTTAAATAATAATTTATTTTTTTTATAATAAACAAGATGGAGGAGGAGGAGATAGAGGAGGAGGACCTGGAGGAGGAGGAGGAAGATTACTAAATAATATTTAATGACATCATCAATAAATAAAGAAAAAATGGTCGGTTAAAAGTTGTAGAAACAAAAAACAATGATGAAAACTTAACAATATTAAAAAAAACTCCTCTCTGTGGGTTTTTTTTTTTTTTTTTTACTATTTGGAACCACTGAAGACTTTTAATTTTTTAATTTTTAATATTTAATTTCGTTTGTTCGTTTGTTTCTCTTTAAAATCATTTTAAAAAATTTTTTTCCATTTATTTGCAGGAATAATAATAATAATAATAATTACTTTTTTTTCCCCAATGTCGTTCTTATTTAATTATTTATTTATTTATTTTTTTAAATAATAATGATAATAATAATAATTTAAGATTGTTATATTGTTTTTTTTTTTTTACGCAAAGGTGTTTAACACCTTAGCAAGCAAGCAAACAAACAACGATTTCACAAAAATCGTTAAAAAAATTTTTTTTTTTTAAAATTATAAATGACGTATTAAAATGACGTCATTTAAACCCACGTTGAAATTTTTTTAAAAAAGTAGCCTTCCCCGAGAAGTTTTTTTTTCGTGATGAATGATGAAAATATTTCAAAATTTTTTTTTCATTTTTCTGTGGGGGATGGGAGTGGGGGGGGGGTTTACAAATCGAGGGTGATCGAATTTAAATGGTGATACTCGTCGTGATGACGTAGTAAGAGGTACTTTAAATTAATTAATTAATTTTTTTTTATTTTTAGAAATCGATTAATTATTATCATTAATAGATTTTTTTTTGCATATTATATTTTTATAAGAAAATTAATTAATTAATTTTTTATAAACGTGGATATCTCTCTTTCTCTCACTAGGTCGTTTTAATTAAAGAGTAAATACTTTCTCTTCTCTCGCATTTAATTTTTTTTTTGTGCCATTGAAATATTAAAACAACGATTATATATAGATAATTATACATTTACGGTTTGTTTTTAATATCAACAACCGACGTTCGAATACGTAAGACAAGAGAAAAATTTTTTGCTACCGTTCATCGTTACGTAGGTTTTATATGCCAACTATGACGATTAAACGTGGGCGTTTAAAAAAAAAAAAAAAAATTAATTGAAATGATCCGATACTTTTTTTTTTCTAAATGAAAATACGACGATGACGGTATTTAAAAAAAAATCGATATTCTCGAATCGAAATTTTTTTGAACGAGAATCGATTTTTAAATAAATTTAAAAAAATAATTTTTTCCTCGTTTTGTGGTTCGTTCATAATGGCGTCCGTAAAACGTTAAATCCTTTTTTTTTCACTTAATAATGATAAAACGTTTGTTACAATAATAATATTAATAATAATGATCGATAAGGTGTGTGTGTATGCGTTCAACAATTATTGATTTTTTTGTTTAAAAAAATTACGTCATTAGGTACAGAACAACAACAACAACAACAACAAAATTTTGTTTTAATCGATGGTCAAAAAAATATATTAACAATAACATTAAGTAATTTCATTACAGGTTAGCCACCTAACAAAACAAAAAAAAAAAAGAGACGGAAATAATGTGTAATTTAAAAAAAAGAAAAAAAAAACTCGCTATAAAATGCCTTTTATAATTAAATGGTTAATAATAATAATAATAAATGATTATAATAATAATTTTTTTTCTCTTTTTCTCTCTTGTTCTTCTTTTGCTTCTCTCTCCCTTTCTCTCTCTCTCGCGTGTGTGTGTGTTTGTGTGTGTCCGAGAGATTTTTAGGTTCATCTACCTTGATATACCTTCAACGTTTCTTTTTTTTTTCACATTAATTTTTTAAATTGTTTCCTGTTAATTATTAACACATTTATTAATGGCGGTATCCTTTTGTAATATAATATTGGAAAATTTTTTTTTCTTCTTCTTCTTCGCGATTTCTTTTTTCTTTTTGTTTGTTTGTTGTTTGTTAAAAACAAATAGAGAAGATTTTAAAGTTGGTAATACTGATTTTTCCGTTCGAATCCGTAACGAGAAAAAAAAAAAGGAAATGGTTGTTGTTTTCGTAGGCGTATTACTGTTGTTGTGAGAAAAAAAAAAAAAACACGTCTTGAAAAAACCTTGAATGGCGCCGAAATGTCATTTAATAAAAGGTCGTATAGTAACCCACTCGATTTTTTTTTTTTTTTTACTACGAAAGCTCTCAAAAAGCTGTGAAAATTAAAAAAAAAAAAAATTAACGGTAAAAAAGGAAAAAAAAAAACGTTCAAGGTTTTAAAATATTTCAGTTGTCTCCATTTTTTTTTTTTTTTGAATTTATAACTGCGTATCAAAGGAAAGGAAAGGAAAGAAAATGTAATACGAGAAAATCGTGCGATTCAGATTCCCATCATCATCATCATCATCATCATCATCCCTCTTATCAATGATTCATAAAAAATCTGATAAATCATCCATGTATTAAAACAACCGTCCGTCCATCCATCCGTCCATCCATCCATCCATTTCTATCTTATGATTACGCATCATTGCACACATGAAAATTTTTTTTTCTTTCTTATCATTTATCAAAAAAAGGTTTTTCACGTTAATGGCGGCGGCGGTTAAACATTTCGATTAGAATTCGTACGAATTATTTTAAATAATCAAAAAAAAAAAAAAAAACGGAACATATATATAAATTTTTATCGTTTTCGTGACGTAATTAATTTAATTTAATTTTTTTTAACTAATCAAAGTGGTAGCAGACGTGTATAATCGTGGCACTATTAAAACGATTCGAGAGAGTGATGGAAAATTGATAAATAATCTAAATATCTTATCGTTTCAACGTCATATCATTCGCAATTACCAATAGTAATAATAATAATAAATTTTTCGTTTCGGTTTTATCTGTAATATAATATAACTTAATTTCATTCGTTATTATTATTATTCGAGGAGTAAAAAAAAAACGAGAGGGGGTATGGATTTAAAAAAAAAATTCTGGAAAATTTTCCAGGTACTAAAGATTCTTGTTATTTATTATTATTGTTAGAAAAAAAAAAAAAAACAACAATTACGAAAAAAAACGCGTAACGAGAGAGAGAGAGAAAAAACAATAAAAATCAGGTAAAAGAAAGAAGAAAAAAAAAAAACATAAATTTGACCTTGAATAATAGAAATAATAATAATAATAATTATGGATGACACCACCGAGCGAGAACGCAAGGGCTGGAAAATTATCGATCGTGACAATTGGAAAATTTTAAATAAATAAATAAATAAAAAATTATTTATGTATGAAAAAAAAAGTGATTATTATTATCAATCATGTGAGTTATCATCGATTTCGTTAACTTTCTTTTTTTATGAAAATATCACTCGCAGGTTGAGTTTCAGGTTGCCCTATTACGTCAAAATATAATTAATTACTTATTACTAGGTAGTAGAAATTAATAAGATTTTATTTATTTATTGGCTATAATAATAATAATATTATTAAACTTTAAATTTTTTTTTATTTTTCATTTGTCGTCGTCTTTGATTTTTTTTTTTTAAATTAAGGAAACGTTTAAAAATAATAATAATAAAAAGCAGAAGACGGAATTAAAATATGTATTTTATTTTATTTTAAGTTAAATACTAAAATAATAATAATAATAATAATAATAAATAATTATTTATTTTTACGTAATTTTCTTTTTCTTTTTCTCATTTAGATTTTAACGGGCGTTGTTAAAATGAAACGGAGAAAAAAACGACGCCATATTGATCATCATCATCATCATTATGATAATCGTCGTAATAATGACGGTAAGTTATTATTATTATTATTATTTATTTAAAAAACCGTAAATTTTTTCTGAAGGTGTTAATTAATGATGATGCTACTACCACTACTACTACTCATTTTGTGTCTTATCCCAGTCATTTAACAACAACAACAAAACAATTATCTCGATGATGAATACTTGAGAATGGTGATGCGGTTGAAAACAATCCGTTTGTTATTAAAAAAAAAAAAAAACCCCGCGAATTCGTTTGTTACCTTCGAAATATAAATAATGGGAGGAGGAGGGGGGGGAGAAAAGAAAAAAACAAAGAAATGGAAAATTTTTTTTTTTTGTGTCGTTTCGTATAATTTATTTATTTTCGTTTAACCTTCGGTTAGGCAATTGCGAACGTATTGTATTAAATGTTACTTCTTCCTCCGCCACCACCACCACCACCGTCTTCAACCGCCGCCACCGCCACTGCCACTACCACCTCCGCTTAAACACCTTCGCACTTTCATTTAAAGAAAAAAAATTACAATATTTGTTTGGTTTAAATGGAAACTTGACAAAAAACCAAAAAAAAATTAAGTAATAAATAATAATTTTTTTTTTTATTAAATTAAAACTTTCGGATCGATTCGTTCGTTTCTTCGTTCAGTTTAATTTTATAAAATTATTATTATTATTATCATTATTTTGTTATGCGTGAAAAATGCGTAAAACTTGATTATAATAATTTAGTTATCTCGGTATAAGTGAGATAAAAAAAAAATTACCAACATATTGGTAACGAACGAGTTGTTAACGACCGTTGTTGTTTTATTACTCCCTGTAAATTATTAGTAATAATAATAATAATAAAATTGAACCGTAAATTTCCTTCTTACGATTCGCATAAATAATTTTTTTATACGCATATCCGTGGAATTAATGTATAAAATCATCATCATCATCAATTTGCCTTTCGAATTTGAAAAAAAAAAAAATGGAAAAAAATTAATAAGAAATCATTTGTTTGTTTGTTTGTTTTTTTTTGTTGTGGGGGGGAGAGCGTAGGGTAGGAGGAGTGATGGGGAAGGGGAGGGGTGAAGAGAAAAGGATTAAAAATTTGACGTCATTATTAAAAGTAAACGATGACATAAACTTTTTTTTTTTTTAAATTATTTATGTCCATTATTATTTCTGATTTTATTTTAAATTATTGATTTTAATTAACGTTATTAAATATCCTGATAATAAAAATATTAATAATAATAATAATAATAATAATAATAATAATGGTAATGATAATAATAATTTTTATCGAATGGAAAATTTTCTAAAAAAAAAAAAAAAAATTAGCAAAGAGAAAGTTGTCGCGTAGAATAAATAATGGCGACGACCGTGTGAAAAAAATACAAGAAGAAAAAAGATGAAGAAGATGAAGAAGGAAATACCTGGAAATAAAAAAAAAAATAAATAAATATTTATGTACTTGATTGAGTGGAGGAGGAAGAAAAAGAGAAAAGAAATTATTGAAATTTTAAATCTTGAAAACAAACAACAACAAAAAATCGATTGAAATCGGTGATTATGATAATGATAATAATAAAGATAATAATGAGTTTGTTTATTATAAATGTTAATTTTTTGATCGGTAATCGGATAATTGGCCATATTTGTATTTTTTTTTTGTACCTTTTTTTTTTTTATGTGAATCGATACAAAAAAAAAGGAACAACACCAAGGACTGAAAATGTAAAAATTATATATGAAGGTCACACACGGTAGTGATCGATTTCTATCAAACATTTATTGATTGATTGATGTTAATGTAATAATAATATTAATAACACGAACTGAAACCTCTCCTCCCGCCAAAAAAAAATAAGTTTTTAATAAACGCCTTAATTTATTAATTCATGTTATTTGTCATACGGGCGCGTATTTAAAATAAAATAAACAAAATTTAATAAATACATGAGTATGAAGTTAAAAAAAAAAAAAAAAGTTTTTCGATTAGAAAAATAATTTACATCTGTTTATATTTACTTATTATTATTATTATTATTATTATTGTAAATAAACATTGGCAAGTTGTACCAAAGGTATTGAATAAGAAAACTTTTTAGAAAAACGGAAAAAAAGTTTTTTTTTTTTTTTTTTCTAACCACATTCGACATATAAACAGAAATGAAAAAGATTTTTTAAAAAAATATATATAAATATTTTTAAATACTTTATTATTGTTCCCTAATTTTTTTTCCCCAGTTTTCATCCGAAAAAAAAATAGAAAAAAGGAAAAGTAAAAGGAAAATAAAAGAAAAGGGAGAAAAAAGGGTATATATTCTCGAGAGGTAAAAAAAAAAAAAAGTTAAAAACAAGTTTTAATAAAATTAAATGAAAAAATAGTTAGCGTTAAAAAAGTAACAGAAAAATGGTTAGTAAAAACTTTTATAAAACACAATGAGAAAAAAAAAAAAACAATGTTATCTGAAAATAGCAAACGATCCCAACTTTCTTCTAGAAGCTAATTTCGAAAAAAAAAAAAAAGAAACTTATTTACGAGATTAAATCTTTTTTCCTTTTTCCCCTTTTTTTTTTTCTTTTTGTTTTTTGATTTCCATTAAAAACAAAGTCGGAAAATAATCGAATTGAATAATAATAATAATAATAATAATAATAATAATAATAATAATAATAATAATAATAATAATATTTCTTTATATAAGAAATTTTTTTTTTTTTTTTTCTAACAGTAAATGAATCAAACCATTGATGATGATGATGATGATGGTGGAGTAAACCAAAGAAATCATCGGTGCAAAACTAAGATAAAGTAAAAAAAGAAAAAAAAAGAAAAAACATATTATTAAAAGAAGTAAAAGAATAATAATAATAATAAAAACTTTTTTGGGGTAACGGAAAAGAAAGGAAAAAAAAGGAAAATCTTTCTATATATAGCCTTTTATCCAGATTTTTTTTCCCAATTTTTATTTCCTGACATCTTTTGTTAACCTTTGAAACCGCTTTTCTTTCATTTAATTCTCATTTTATTCTCATTTTGTAAAATTTTTGTGATGGCGGTTTTGACCCTTTTTCTTCTCAAGGTGAAAATCTCTTTCTCTCTCTCTCTTTCTGGATAATTTTCCAAAAAATAATAATCAATCAATTATAAAAATGGGGCGGGAGAAATAGGGTAGGGGGTAAAAAAAAAAAGAGGGTTTTTATTTTATATAAAATATTCATTCAAAAGAAAATCTAATTTAAATTTCTAGAAAATTCTTCTGTTTAATAAACAAATAATAATAATAATAATAATAATAATAAACCGAGTTTGAAAATTTTGTCCAATGGAAAAAGCACAAAGGTTTTTGTAAAATTACTATGAAATTAATGACGAAACTCTGGATAAAAACCCGAATTTGAAAATGTTTACACAGCCTTTAACCTTTCTCTCCCTCTTCCTTTTCCTCCCTCTCTCTTACTCTTTCTCTTACTCTCTCTCTCTTTCTCTCTCTCTCTATCGCTCACCTTTCCTTTTTCATTGACACTGGTAGAAAATTTAAATTTGAATAGATCGCATTCGAATTATTATACATTAACCTTTTTAATAATAATAATAATAATAAATCCTTTTTTTGAAGTGAATAAAGTTTTTGGAAAAAGTAACTTACTTAACGTTAATAAAAAAAAAAAAAGTACCAAAAGAGGTCATGACCTAAACCTTATCGATAAGTAAAATTATCATCATCATCATCATTTTTTTTTTTTAGTACGTAGAATAAAAAGAAAAAAATAGAAAAAAATACACGCGCGCGATTCTTTTTTTTTTTTTTTAACCAAAATCAAAAATTCAACTTTTTCTTTCCTTTTTTTCCCTTTGACCGTTTCTTTTTTTTCATTAAATTTAAGTAAAAGTACAAAAGTAGAGTATAAATAGGAGGAGGACGGAGTCTTTCTCTCTCTCTCTCTCATATACTAAGCTCAGGTCGTCTTTTAGCCTAAAGGAAAAGTTTTTTTGTGAGATGATAGATCAAATATTTAAATAAAATTTTGTCCAGAGACAAAAAACCTTCGAGGTTTTTTTTCTTTTTTTTTTTTTTTTTACCTTTTTTTGTGCCTTTTTGTGCTTTTTTTTTTTTTTTTACCTAAAATAGATTTATTTTTGGTGCACAAAAAAATAAGAAGGGTATAAAAATTGCCAAAAGCAATCCTGTTTATATTCTGTTTTAAGGTTTTACAATATTATTTCTCCAGGTGAAACTCACTTCGGGTTACGATTTTTTTTTTTTTTTTTTTTTGGAGAAAAAAGTTCTTTTTTATTTGCGTCACATATTCGAGAGTAAAAGAAAAAAGATTATTTTTTTCTTTGTAAGAAATGAACAGACTGGAGCGATCGAATCATGAAAAAGATTTTTCTCCAGTTAAATATTAATAATTTTTAAACGATAAAAAAAAGAAAAAAGGTCGTGGTCGATTCTTTAATCGCGATCCGAACAAAAAAAAAAACATAAACATAATAAACAAGAGAAAAGACCTTGTTTTTCTTTCTTTTTTTTTCTCCAATATATTTTATCATTGTTATCACATTTAGAGAGTTGATTGTTGTGGGGAAAATACTACGGTCACGAACCTTAAGATGGGAATAAAAAATAATAAAAAAAAAAAAAAACAAACAACAACAACGACAACAACCTCGTAATAAATCTTTTTTTTTTTTTTTATTTTGCGATAAAAATTTAATTTATTTATTTAAACAAATTAAAAAGAGTTTTTTCCTTTGACAAAAAGGTTGTTTAATATTATTATTATTATTATTATTATTATTATTATTATTATTATTATTATTATTATTATCGTGTGATATGATAAGAGTAAGATAAAACATTAAAAAAAAAAAGGTTCGTTTAGTGAAAATCAATCAATCGGTGATGGAAAACCGGAAAAGGTTTTTCCTTTTTCTTTTTTGTAGAAAATAATTAAAATTTAAAAGGGACCGTTTATTATTATTATTATTTGTATATTAAGGGGTTGTTTAAAGGTTTTTCAATAATCACGTTATTATAAGGAACGATCATTTTAATAAAAAAAAAAAAACCATCAAAATATTCGTATAACGGTTTTTTTTCCTCCGTGAAATTTCTTTGATGAAATTAAAAAAAAAAAAAAAAGGAGGACGATGAAGAATTTTAATGATCCGCGCACTCGCATACGTGCCTGACGTCGTGACAAATAAACAAAAACCTTAAAAAAAAGGTTTAAAAAATATTTTAATGCCGGAATAAATAAAGTTGGATAAAGAAACAAAATTGCGCCATCAAAATTTTTTATAAAGAAAAAAATCAAAAGTAATTTTTGGAAACGTTTTTTTTAAGCGGAAATGGATTATATGCAGATGAGTACAAGAGAAAAAGAAAAAAAAAACGAACAAACAAACAAACAGGGAGAAGAAAGAGGAGGAGGAGGGTAGAAAAAGGACGAAGTAATAGAAAAAGGAAAAAGTAATTTCGTATAGAAAACCTTTGATAAACTTTCAATATGATGCCTTTTTTTTCCTTTGAGTTTTTTTTTTTTGGAAATCAAAAAAAAAAAAGGAGGAGAAACGAATCTCGTTTCTCTTTCTTTCCACCGGAAACTCCCCTCCTTCTTCCCTCCTCTCCTTTTCCCTCCCGGTACCGCCTTTCATCTTTTCGCACTTCCGCTATTTTCACATACTTTCGAATTTTTTTTTTCTGTCTTTCTTTCTTTCCAGGTTTTTTTATTCTATATTATTAAACGTTGAATTTTTCCAAACCCTTCCATTTCTCTTCATCGGGGGCTAAAGTTCCTCCTTTCCCCACCCAAAAAAAAAAAAACTGAATTTCATCCCTTAAAAAAAAAAAAAATTAAAGAAAAAATCTTGATGTTTAATTTTCGGTAATTAACTGAAAACTTTTGTTCCTTTTCGAATGACTTACTTAAAAATTTTCCCTTTCACCACCATCACCCCCACCACCACTGTCACCGCCGCCTACTCCGCCTCCACCGCCACCTTCACCACTGCTATTGATGAAAAAAAATGAATCCATTAGCGCAACATATAAAAAAAAAAAAAAAATAAAACACGAAAGCAGAAACAAAATTTTTTTTTTTTTATTTTTTTTTTCTCTAAAACCATTTTTTTAAATTTGTAGCCATTTTTTAAAGATTTTTTTCAAAGGAGGGCGGGGGTTAGGAGAGGGGGTATGGAAGGGAAGGAAGGGAGTGAAGTGGTGGAAAAGGTTTCCCTTATAAAATCAGATCTTTTACAACTTTCACCACTTAACCACTTAACCTTTTATACTTTATCTCTTTTCATTTTCCCTCTCATACTTGTGTGTTTGTGTGTGTGTGTACTTTCTTTCTTTTCCACTTTTTTTTTTTTTCTTTTTTTTTTTTCTGCTGAATTTTAAAACTGAGATTTTTATTTTTTTCCCCATCTTCTCCTTCATCTTCTTCCTTTCCTTCTTCTTTTTAAAATTTAAAGCTCCCGGATGAGAGCATTATTCACATTTATGTGTTAGAAAAACAAAAGAAAATTTTTTTTTTCTTATTCGCGAATCTTTTTCACCCTTTTTTTTTAACATCTAAATTGTTTCAACAACCGAATTCAACAACCGTGAAAAAAGCAAGAAAAGGAAAAAATAAAATATAATAACGATGATGATGATAATGATAATAATAATGATGATAATGACGATGATAATTTTAATTAACTAATTTTTTTATTATTGTTATTGTTACGCGCGTGATTTTTTTTTGATTCCTTTTCGAATTTATTTTTTTTATTATTTTTGCTGTTGTTTGTCACCGTTGTGTGTATGTTTGTTTGTTTGTTTTTTTTTTTTTTTTGAATTTTTTTCTTGAAGAAAAATAAAAAAAAATAATAATAAGGGAAGGTTTAAGATTTCCCTTAGGATGACGTATGAAAATCTGTTTTTGTCATTAATGCATTATTAAAGTTGGGAATTTGATATCCGTAACCATTTTTTTTCCTTTCTTTCCTTTTTATATTCATTCACCTTTGAGTCTCTTTCTTTTTTTTTTTTTTTTCATTTTCTTCTAGAAATTTTTTTTTATTTTTGAAAAATGATTTTTGTTTTTTTCCCTTCCCTCCTTCTCCCGAAAAAAGACAAACGAATAAATAATAATTTTTTTTTTTTTTTTCCGTGTGCGGTTGATGACATTTAATAACGATGACGTGTATCAAGGCGTGTGGGTGTGTGCGTGTGCGTGTGCGTAGGCAAAATTTTAAAAAGTTTTTCGTTTCACGTTCGATTAAATTCTTAAAATAATTTCATTCATGTTTTCTTTCATTAAGAACAAAACAAAGGGAAAAAGAAAAATGTCAAAAGAAAAAATTCTTCTGATTTCATCAATTCGAAACCAAACCAAAAAAATAATTATTTAAAGTTTATGATTTAAAAGATAAACGTTTTCGTCACACTACTCAATCGAAGGGACGGGTGGGAGTGGGAGGCACTTGGGGGGGGTCGATAAAGAGAGAAAAGTAATGGCGAAGGTGATGGTTTTCCTTTTTTTGGTCGTTTGCTTTGATTTTTTTTTTTTTTTTGTTATTCAACTTTTCTTTCGTCGTTTTTGTTTTTTGTTTTTGTCCACCCCATCCCCCCTCTTCCCCCTTGCCTCCTCTCCCTCATTTTTCTTTCCTTCCGTTTCCTTTAACTCATTCATTTTCTACCGAGAAAGGGAAACAAACAACAAAAACAACAACAGAAAAAAAAAAAAAAGAGCGAGAACAGATAATTTTATAATCCAAGTTTATTAAGTTTTATCTTTCTGTCATGTCTTTGTGAGACAAGAAAAGAAAAAAAAAAAAGAAGCTTTTGTTCTTCTTTTTTTTTCTTTTTTTTTTATTTATTTATTTCGGAGAGCTTTCATTCGGGGAATGAGAGAGAATGAAAGGAAGAAAGAAAAAAAAAAGGACAATTCGAAAGAGAGAGAGAAAGAGAGGAGGCGGAGTCGAGGACTCGAAAATTCATTTTAAACTCCGGAATTTGTACACCATTGATGGAACAAAAGAAAAACAATTTATTATTTTTTTCATCTGAGGGCAAAGGAAGCTCATTTTTACCCTTTATTTATTTATTACCATTTATTTATTTATTTTTTATTTTTTTTGTTTTTAAATTTATTATTATTATTTATTTATTTATTTATTTTTTTATAATTTTTAAATTTTTAAAAGGTTTTCTTCTACGTTAAGCTAAATATAAACAATTCATTTCGTGAAAATTATTTAAATTATCATCATCATCTTCATCGTTATTATTATTAATATTATTATTTAATAATTTTTATTTCGTTTCATTATTATTATTATTATTTATTTATTTATTTATTTTATTACTTTTGGTAAATTTTATTTTAAAGAAAAAAAATGAGAGAGAGACAGAGTGAGGAAAAATTGTTCTTTGCTGTTGCTTTTTACGAAAAAAACAATTTTTAATAATAATAATAATGATAAGTATTTTATTTTAAACCGCCGTAATCATCATCATCATCATCATCATCATATATCATGCATTTTTCCGATTATCCACCGTAGACGTTCCATACTGACGTCACATCCGGGATTTGTTTTTTTTGTTTTTCAAGGTCAAATAACAAATGACTTTATCACGATTAACGAGGAAAACGAATTTTTTTTAGGTTTGTTTTTTGTTTGTTTGTCTGTATTAGTTTCGCATCGGGTTCCGGGTTCCGAGACAAATGGCATAATTATTTGACCATTTTCAAATTATTTTACGAATTTATTTATTTTGTCACATTTCCGGTTCCGGGAAACGAAAAAGAGAAAACAAAACGCGGGTTGTTTTTAAAAAAACGATTTTTCTTAATAAGTTTTCAGACGAAAAAACAAAAAACAAATCAAAGTCATTTTGAATTATTTTCATTTTAATGAAATTTGTTAGTAATAATAATAATGATGATGATAAAGATGATAAAGATGATGATGATAATGATGATGATAATAATCGTTGAGAGTAATCTCTTTTTAATCAGAGATCAGAGATTCGGATGGAAAATAATTTACACGACGACTCGTTTTAATTAATTAAATAATTAATTAATAAAATTTTATTAATTATTAATGTTGTTGTCGACATCGTTGTAGTCGTCGTCGTCGTCGTCGTCGTCGTATTTTGTTAAAATTAATTAATTAATTAATTCGTGAGAAACATTTTGTGCTGCTTTAATAGTCTACGCGCCGCGTTTAAAGAATTTAAAAAAAAAAAAAAACGAGGTGGGGGAGGGGCAGATGGGAGGAGATGTCAAATCGAGTGTTTTTAAGTGATAAGTGATAATATATGGAAAACGTCTGGAATATTCCGTTAGAATTTTAAAATTCCAGGTAATGATTTCGTGCCACGACGGACACGTGGAAATAATTTTTTCGGTCTCGTCATTTTTGTGATTTCATTTTCTTTTTCTCTCTCTCTCTATCTTCTAATTCAACTTCCGATTTTTCTGTTGAAAAAAGGAAAACATAATTTATCATGGTTAAAAAAAAGGCTTTAAAAGATATGAAAAAAAGGTTAATGAAGTTAAATTTTAAATTTTAAAAGAGAAAAGGAAAAAAGGTTTCATGCAAAAAAGGTTAAGAAAATAAAAAAATAAAAAAAGTAATTGGTGTATGTTTTACTATTCGGAATCCCAAAAAAAAAAACAAAAATTTTTTTTATTAATTATTTTAATCATCATTATCATCATCATTATCATCATTATTATCATCATCATCATGCGTAAAAATTTGCAAAAAATTTACGTTAATAAATTTTTATTAAATAAAAAAAAATTAATAAACATGATTTTGTTGTGTAAAAATTTTATTATTATTTTATTATTATTACTATTATTATTATTATTATTATTTTAATTATATATATAAATAAATAAATAAATAAGAAACGTCGTAATAAAAAATAGGAAATTATCATCATTATCATTATCATTATCGTCATTCTTTTATTTTCTTTCCTTTTTTTTTCTTTTTTTTTTATTTGGAAAATTGCTACGAAGCTCCACCCCGCGTTGACGTGGCACCAGAAAACCTTTTTTTTTTCTTTTCTGGATTGGGAGAAAGAGAGAGAGAGAGAGAGAAAAGGAGAAGAGAAAGAGGAAAGAAAAAAAAAAAGAAAGAAAGAAAGAGTGATTTTGTAGCAACTTCCGGTAAAGGCAAAAGACGCCGCCGTGACGAAAAACTTTTCAACAGGATGCAGAAAAAAAAGTTTTTTTAAAAAAAAAAAAAATAACAACAATAATAATAATAATAGTAGTACAAAAGACGTTTTGTGCTTTTCCTTTTTTTTCCCCCTTTTTTCTTCTGCTTCCCCCTCCGTCCCCTCTTCACGCGAAAAACTTTAAAAAAATAATAATAATAATTTAATCGATATTTTCTTTTTTTTTTAAATTTTAAAACGGAAAATTTTCCCGCCAAATTTCAAATTTCTTAAAAATGAAACAACAACAAAATTACCCGCAAATGCTTTTTCTCTTTCTCCCCTTTTTTTACGATTTTTTTTTTTTGGCGAATTATTATTATTATCATTACATATAGATTTATTTCATATTATGGTAAAGTATAATAATGATAATAATAATGGTAATAATGGTTATAATAATAATAATAATAAACTAATAAAAATGTCAGATGATATAATTTATCTATATATATATATATATATATATATATATATATATATATATATATATATATATAATATAACATTTGAGTTTTTAATGTGAAACCTTTTTCTTCTTTTTCTTTTTCTTCTTCTTTCGCGCAGAATTTTATTTTTCTTTTTCTTTTTAATTTTTATCCGATTGCAAAAAAAAAAGTGGAAGAAGAAGAAAAATAAAAAAATTATTATAATTAATGATGGTCGTAAATCTTTTTAATAAAAAAAACTCGTTTTTTAATTTTTTTTTTTTTAATAAATAATCACTCACTTGCATTGATAAAAAGAAAAATCGATTTTTTTTTCTTTAAAGAATAAAATCCAGTTGAAAATTTTTACATTAATATTATTATTATTATTATCATCATTGTAAGTAATTTATTAACTTACTTATTATTACTTTCGTTTTATTGTTTAATAAATTTATTTAAAAATAATTCGAGACGTTTTAACGTTTTAACCGTTTTTTTTTTTTTTTTGCGAAAACAAAATAAAAACGAGTATTTCAACTTGTATATTTGTCAGTAATTAATCGTTTTTATCATTATTATTATTATTATTATCATTAAATTTTGTGATAAGAACCGGTTTATATAATGCAAAAGAGTTACTGTTATTTTAACCGGAAATGAAAATTTTCCAGTCATTCTATTCGTACGTTGGATTCTTTTAAATAAAAACAAAAAAAATTTTATTTTTTTTCTTTTGGTTTTTTCTTCTTCTTCTTTCGATCTTTTATCGCGACTACTCTTATCATTCCATTTTTTTTTTAATATTTAACTGTAATCATCACGAATGATAACAGCAATAACAACAGCAACAACAGCAGCAAAAAAAAAAAAGAATTTTTTTCGGTTCGTACAGTTCATGCACGACATGAAAATTAGAAAATTTTAAATACAATAAAAATAATAATTAAACGTTTCGATTTTCTACGATTATCTCACGTTCAGAAAAAATTATCATTATCATTATTATTATTATTATTATTATTATCATCGTTATCATTATCGTTTAATGTATTTGTAAATTTTTGCAATTAAGAAATTAGAAAATAGAAAAAAAAAAAAAAATTTTTCTTATTTTTACCACTTTAATTTAATTAACATAATTTTATTATTTTAATTTAACAGAAGTTTTCATAATAGTATTAATAATAATAATAATAATAATGATGATGATGATGATAAATAAAAAAAATTATTATTATTATTATTTTTTTTTTTTTTTTGGTAAAATTCCAGAAACTGGAAAATGTTCACTTATCTAAATTAAAAAATATGTCAACGGAAAATTTATAAAAAAAAAAAAAATTTATTATTAATTTTATTAGTTGCGATGAAGAAGCAGCAAAAAAAAAATTAAATTTAATTTAAATTTAAATTTAAATTCATTTTTTCAGAAAAAAAAAAATTTAAATTTAAATTTTTGTAAAAACAAAAAAATATTTAATTAAAAGTGTAATTAGACATTTTTGAAAAAATGACAAATTATATAAAAGTCCCTCTTCTTCTTTTTTTTTTTTCTTGTTCTGTAAAAATTGATTTGGAAAAAATTTATTTAAAATAATAATAATAACATTAATAATAATAATAATAACAGTAATAATAATAATAATGAAAAAAAGAAGAAAATTTTTTTTGTAACTATTTCCCACTCGTCTGAACGACAGCAAAACGAAAAAACAAAAAAAAGAAAGAAAAAAATTGCGAAAAATTAAAAAAAATTTTTTTTTTAGAGTACTTTTTTCTATCGTCATCATAATCATCATTATCATCATCATCATCATCATCATCATTATTATTATTACAATTATTATTATTACAATTATTATTATTATCTTTTACTAAACCTTGGGGGAAAAAAAACCGTCATATCCTTATTATAAACTGAACAAATTTTTTTTTTTTTGCAAAAATTAAATATATTAAATCAAGTAAATGAAAACCATGGTGAGATTTTAAAAATGTGTGTTCGAGTTAAAATAAATTTTTTCGTGTCAATAGAACAAAAGTTTTCAATAATAATAATAATAATTCGAAAGGTTTTTTATATTTATCCAAACGACAGAAAAAAAATGAATAATAAATAAAATTGAATTAGGAAAAAATTTTTTTATTTTATTTTTAATAATTAATTTTTTACGATTTAACAAACGAATTAAAAAATTCTATTTAAAAAAAAAAGTAGAAAAAGTGGCAGCAGATATGATAGAAAGATACATAAATTATTATTATATGTGAAAAAAAAAATTCGTCACGATGTAAAAATAATGATAAAAAAAAATTATTATTATTATTATTAAACTCGTAAAATCCGCCGCCATATTCGATTTAAAAAAAAGAAAAAAATTTTTTTTTTTTTAATTTTTTAATTAAAACTATTTAAAAAAAAAAAAAGAAAAACTCTTTCGTTTGTTTTTTTCTTCTTTGTTTATAACGAAACAAAATACGTGAAAAAAGAATAAAAAAACAAACGAAAAAGTTGTTGTTGTTGTTGTTGTTTGTTTGTTTGTTGAGT
>NW_002986999.1:874446-875924 GCF_000006295.1 Pediculus humanus corporis
AAAAGAAAACGAAAAAGTGAAAAATTAACAAATATTATTATTATTATTACCATCGTAATAGAGGAATGTTACCTTTTTATCACTTAACCCTTTATTTTAAAAAAAAATAAGGGTGTGGGGAGCCGAGCGGGGGGGACTGGAGTCGAAAAAAATTTGTTTTCGGTTTTTAGTAAAAAAATTTGTAATTAAAAAGTTTTGATTGCTGGGAGAAAATAAAAAAAAAATTCTTCAGGTTTTTTAAGGAAAGGTTAAAGGATTTTAAATTTATGGAAATGGGGTGGGGGGAAGAGAAGAGGGGAGGTCTCAACGAAACGTTTTATTCCATCCGACGAAAGAAAAAAAAAATAAGGAGAAATTTATTTAACTTTGTTTAAAATTTTTCCAGGTGTTAAAAATGTTTTTAAGAATTTGTGTAATAATATTTAAATTAAATTAATTTAAACGACAAATTTTTTTTCTTTCTCGTCTTTTACCAGTTTTTTTTTTTACTTATTCTTTCACAAACCTTTTTTCTACCACCCCCTACACCCCTCCTCCCTCCTTAAATTTCAAAAAGGGGATCAAAAAAGTGAAAAATTAATCCGCGGATGAGAATAAAAAAATTTTTTTTTTATAAATTTTTTAAAAAACTTTTTACTTTTTTTTTTTTTTACGGTTCTTATGTTGCCGCTTTGAAAATCTCACTTAACAAAAAATTTAACCTTTCACCCCGTTTTACCCGCCCTCCTTTTTCCCCCCTCTCCGTTTATTGTAATCGTTCGAGTAAAAAAAAAAAAAAATGCCACGAAGTGAAAGAGTGAATGACACGAAAAACAATTTCTTCCTTTTAAATTAATTTTTTTTTTTTTAATTTTAATGTTTTTCTATTTCCGGTTTAACGATTATGATGATAATCATGTTCCGTACGTAAAAAAAAAAACACGTGACAAATAATAATAATGATGATCGATAACGTTAAACATTTTTAAAAGGTAAATGAATGGAAAAGTGGCGGGGATGTATCTCGATTGAGAAAATTAACGGATTATCCGGATGGGAAGAGATACGTTTCGTCATTACCTTACTTCCCCCCATTTCGCTCCCCCCCCAAAAAAACCGTTTTTATATATATATTTATAAATATATATGATAAATAACGTGAATTAATTTAAATGCTAATCTCTCTTTCTCTCTCTCTCTCTTGCTAATCATTTTCCGCTTCAAAAAATTTATTTTAAATCTGTTTAAAGAGAAATTTATACTCACATTCTTTAAAATATTCTATTTTATAATAAAAACCATCTTCATCTTCATCTTTTACTTTGGTTTTTATCCTCAGTCTCCTTCCTTCTACCATCTACCATCTCTCTCTCGCTCTCTCACTTGCACTTTTTCTCTCTCTCTCTCCCCTTCTACTTACAAATTTATTTTTCCCTTGAATTACACTAAATCACTCACCTTTCTTCCTGTACCGTTTATTCCTTTTTCTTTTTTCTCTT
>NW_002986999.1:876436-877672 GCF_000006295.1 Pediculus humanus corporis
TCATGATATAATTATTATTATCATTAGTATTATTAATACGTGATTAATTTTGAAAAAATATTATTTGAATAAAATGTTAATGAAGAAAAAAAAAACGAAACAAAAAAAATTGTTTGTTGTTTGTTTGTTTGTTTTAAAAATTAATCGGAAACTATACATATATTTTTTTTTTGTCCGAAAGAGGTTTTCATAATAAAATTCCAAAATATTTATTTAAAATCTGATATATTAATAATATTTAATTATGAATTATAAAAAATAAATTTTTTAAGAAAAAGAAGAAAACGAAAACGAAAATGAAAAAAGGACGTGAGGGCTGAACTTTTCGGGGTTTTTCCTCCCCCCACTCTCTATTCGGACCCCGACTTTCGAATGACGTAATCATAAAAGAAAAAAAAATTTTATTATACAAAAAAAATAAATAAAAAAACAAAATAAATAATCGTTAATAGAAAAAAAAGAAAAAAAAAAAACATGCGGTTGAAAATGGGATAAATCAACCGTTAATAATATTTTTGTAAAAACATAAAAATTATTATTATTATTATTATTATTATTACTATTATTATTTTTATAAAATTGAATTCGTGGGAAAAATTTTTTTTTTTTTTTTTTTGATATCGTTAAATAAAATTTTTTCGATTTAAAAAAATCTAAGTCGTAAAAATTCGAATATTAATAAATATTCATAAACATATTTTTAAAAAAATGCAGAAACGTGGCAGGAGAAAGAAAAAGAAGAAAAGGAAAAAAAATGATAGTAGATTTTTAAAAACAATCAAATTCGAATAAATAACCTTTTTTGTTTATTTTGTTATTTATTTATTTTTAAAATCCGTAAATTTATAACGTATTTAAAATTTATCTTCTTCCACGTCTTTTTTTTTTGTTTTGTTTTCGCAGAGACGAAATTTAATAATAAAATTTAAAGAAAAAAAAAATTTCAAAAATAAGATTTAATTAACATGTAAGTAATAAGAAAAAAAAAAAATAAAACGTTAAATGAAATTAATTATAAATATGAAAAACAAGAAAACAAAATGGCGGCAATAATAATCTTATTAATTATAAATCCATTTAAAATTTTCACAGAATCAAAAAGATTAGATTTCAAAAATTTAAGGGTATGTGAAAAGGGTTGTTATAAACCCAATGATGAAGATGATGATGATGATGAAAACATGGGTCTAAATTTTAGAAAGTCGATACCCGATTTTCGAAAACCAAAGAGAATCA
>NW_002986999.1:877761-882448 GCF_000006295.1 Pediculus humanus corporis
GAGAGTGAGTGAGAGAGAGTGTGAGAGAGAGAGTGAGAGAGAGAGAGAGTGAGAGAGAGAGAGAGGGTTTGTTATGTTTAAACATTCGTGGTCCTGTGTGTGTGTGTGTTGGGTGTGCCAACGCCCATCAGAAGTGTAATCAGCCTTGTTTTGAAATATCAAACAAAAAACCAACCGAGTAATCCGCCCCCGCCCCCGCCCCCCTCCTCATCCGTACACACACGAGGAGACACAACAGCTGCTACCACATGCCATAGAAATTACATAAAAAACTTATTCGAACGAATAATAAATAAATAAATAAATAAATTTTATTTTCCCGATATAAGTTTTAATGTAATTTTAAATAATATGGCGGATAATTTTTTTTAAAAAAAATTAAACTTGTTGTATAATTTTTTCCTTTTCGGATTATTAATCGGCGGGATGGAGGGGGTGAAGGGTGAGAATAGAGGGTAGAGGGGAGGGAAGAAGATGCTTCGGGGCAAAAAAAAAAAAAAAATGAAAAGTTTTTAAAACTTTTTTTTTATTTTTTTTTATTTTTTTTTATTTTTATAAAAAATTATCCGTACAAATTATTTTCTTAACAAAAGATTTATATTTTAATTATAAAATTATTTAGAAATTTTTAGTTAACTACAATTAAAATCTTTGTTAAGTCTCCCCCAAGGAGTGCCACTTTATAAATTTATCTCTTTTCCCCTTCCTCTCCCGTTCTCCCCCACCTTTTTTACAACTACGGATGACTTATGTTGCTCTCTCCCCTCCTTCTCCCTCCTCTTTGATTTCATTTCGTAATTAATTTTTCAAAATTAAAATTAACAAATTTTTACGATGATTTAAAATCTATTAATAATAATAATAATAATAATAATAATAATAATAATAATAATAATCAATTGGTTTATTGTTGTTTGTTTTTTTTTTTTTTTATACGTTGTTGCCAAATTTAAAAATCTTATTAAAAAGTGATGGGAAGGAAGAGAGGGAGAGGGAATGAGAGAAAGAAAATTTCGTATGAATTTTATAAATTTTGAATAGAAAAATTTTTCATTTCGCTCTTTTTTTTTGCCCCCCAAAAAAAAAAAATAATAATAAAATTTAGCATGAAAAAATAATAATAATAATAATAATAAAGGGAAAAAAAATTTTCCAGTCGAAATTATTACTATTATTATTATTATTATTATTATTATTATTATTATATTTTTTTCTTGTTCATTTTATTCTAGTATAAATATAAATACATATATATACATATAATAATTGTTTCGACCGAAAAAATTTCTTTTTTTTTTTTTTTTTGAAATCCCAGAGTTAACTAAAAACTCATTTCGAAACACAAAAGAATAAGACGTAACAATAAAGCAGACGAAAATAAGAATACAAAAAAAAAAAAAATAAATGTAAAAAATCTTGAGATTATGCAAAAGAAAGCAAATAAAAAAAAATAAAAAAAAAACCTTCCGGAATAAAAATAGAAAAAACAAAAAGAAAAATTTTATTTTCATCTTTCTCTCTCTCTCTTTGTTTTTCTCTTCGTGTGATTTTAAAAATTTCTTTTCTTTTTTTAAAAATTATCCTAATTTCTTAAATAAAAAAAAGAGGAGGAGGAGAAGAAGAAAAAAAAATTAAAAGAAAAAATGAATAAAATAAAATAATTGGAATTTTTTTTTTTTGGGGGGAGAGAGCGAGAGAGAGAAAGAGAAGGGGAAAAGATTGGGGAAGAGGGTAGGGTAAAAGAAGGGAAGTTTAAGGGTAACCGCATTTTACATGATTAAATAAATGTTAAAAAATCTTTTTGTTTCGAGAAAAAAAAATCTGGAATTTTAAATTAAAATAATTTTTGATCGATTCACCGAATTTTTTTAATTTTCCTCCTCCTCTTTTTTTCTCCTCTTTCTCCTCCTCTTTTTTTCTCCTCTTTCTCCTCCTCTTGCTCCTCCTCTTGCTCCTCCCCTTCCTTCCCTTCATCATTTCCCACACCACAAAATTTATCAAATTAATTACATAAGTGATAAAATAAATAAGTTAATGATAAAGAAAGAAGGAAGAAGAAGGGGGGAAGAAAAAATATAAAAGATTCGATGACGTGAAAATTGAGAGGGAAAAAAGAAAATTTTTTTTTTTTTACTTCGTTTAAGAGGTTTTCAATGCTTCACTAACACAATTTAAAAGGTGTGAGACTGAATTAAAAAAAAAAAAAAAGGCCAGGTAAAAAGGTGGCCATCTATCTTTCAATTTTTCTTCAACAAGTTTTCTTCACGCTTCGAATTTTCCCTTTAGACTCTCTCTTTCTCTTTCCCTCTCTTTTTCTCTCCCTTTCATTTCTTTTAATATTTTTTTTTTCTTTTAGATAATTTTTCACCGATCAGTTTTTTTTTTCCTCGTAACTCCATTAAATAGCAAAAAGAAAAAAAAAGAAAAAAAAAACTTGGATAGTTTTTTTTTTTTACTTTTTCTTTAAATCTTCCATCAATGTCTTTCCCCTAACGTCTTCCTTTTTATTTTTATGCTTTTCTCCATCCTCCCCCCTCTCCCTCTCCCCCTCTTCTCCTTTACGAACGTTTAAAATTTTTCTTTTTATTTCTTTTTGATTCTATTAAAAAAAAAAAAAAAAAAAATTAACCAATAAAAAAATATTTTTTTTAACTTAATGCCGTTACGGTCAGAATGTTTAAAGCTTATCTATTACTTTTTTTTTTTTTTTGCTATTGATAACAATAACGAAAGAATCAAATCGTACAAAAAAAAGGAAATTTGTTGTCTGTTTGTTGTTTGTTTGTTTGTTAAATAAAAATTTATCTGTAACGAAAAGAAAGAAAAAAAAACAAAATAATAATAAACGACAAACAATGACTTTCGACAAAAAAATTATTCATTTAACGTCGAGTAATTTTTTTTTTTTTGACATTCAATCGGAAGGATTGATTGATTGATTGATCGATTTTTAAAGACAATTTTTTTTTTTTGTATTGTATTGTCTGCTTTTTTGTTTAGCAGGACGAAAACGTGACTCACGATCTCGATTGATTTCGTTTAAAAACTTTAAATAATATTTTAATATATATTCGGTAATGAGTTTTTTTTTTTTTTTACGTGTTTAATCAGGTTTACCAACTTAAATTTGTTTTAAAAATAATTTTTAAGAGGAAGTGTAAAGGTCATCGCACACCTTAAAAATGAAAAGGTTTTATTTTATTGAGAAGAAGAATAAGAAAAAAAATGTCTGCACCGGTTGTTGAAATTAAAATTAACTTTGTTCCATTTCTTGTTAATTAAAATAAAAAATGAATTTTTTTTCACTTTACAGCCTCCTCTTCCCCCCTTCTCCCCTTTCACTGCCAACGGCTCCCCGACGGAAAGGATTTTCTCTTTTTCTTTACCCCTGCCCCCAACGTTGCCACTCCTCCTTTTGCATTATATATTCGTTTTCCTCCTTCATTATTCCTTTTGTCCTTTTTCCCTAAAAAAAAAAAAAAAAAATCCCATTTTCTACTCTTCCTATTGTCATTCACTACTGACTTTACAATATTTCCGGGTTATTTTTTTTTAAAAAAATTTTCTTTTGCGCTGACGTCACACTTAATCAAAAACAAACACACAAACAAAAAAAAAATTTTTTTTTCCCCCTTTTTCGCGTCGTCCTTTTACGATTTTTTTTTTTTTTAAAACAAATTTATATTAATAATAATCCTTTTTAAGTTCGTGATTATTATTATTATTATTATTATTATTATTATTATTATTATTATTATTATTATTATTATTATTATTATTTTTCTCTTTCCTTTGAAAATTTATTTTATTTTTTTTTAATAATAATTATTACGGGTATAAAAACATGGTAGCGGACTTTAATGCGATTAAACATTATTATTATTATCATTATTATTATATATTTAAACGTATAGTAAAATGAAATTCTCACGTATCGTATATAAGTAAAAAACTTTTTTATTTATTATAAATATATAAATTAATATTTTTAATTATTAAATTTCAATCGTTTTTTTTTTCAGTTTTGCCAACCTGAAAAAAAAAAATTTTCAATGCGAACGACTAAATGAAAGTTTAAAAAAAAAAAAAATGATGATGATAATGTTTAATTTATTTAATATTATTCTTACACGTTTCCGGTTATATACGTTCGGTAATTGTAATGAAATCGCGAGAGGGGTGGGCGCGTTTGGCGGGGAGAGGGGAGAATATGAAGAAATAAAAAGAAAAAAAAAAGATGTAAAAGAGATGAAGGAAGAGTGGAAGGAAATGAAAAAAAAAAAGAAATCAAGACAATGATTGCGTAATGGTTGGTTCAAGACCTCGTTTTAATTAAACTATAAATTTAAGGCCCCCCGGGATAAAAAAAAAAAGGAAAAAAGGAAAAAAAAAGGAAAAAAATGATCTCACGAATCGAGCATAAAATAATAATAATAATAATAATAATAATTTTTTTCACGTTTTTTTTTCTTTCCTTTTTTTACTCTCTCGCAATCGAAAAAAAAAAAAAAACGAAAAGGGATGAAGATGAGAAAGAAAGAGAAAGAGAGAGAGAGAGAGAGCGTAAAAAAAAAATAGAACGTAACTGATTTCCATTAATAATTTTTTTTTTCACCCCACTCCCTTTCCCCCATAATTATTATTATTATTATTATTATTATTATTATTATTATTATTTTTAATAATT
>NW_002986999.1:882468-886292 GCF_000006295.1 Pediculus humanus corporis
TAATTTATAATAAATTAACTAACTCGCAATTTATTTAAGTAAAAAAATTTATCATTATTATTTTTAATATTTTTTTCTAAGTAAACACGATTTATTAATTTATTATTAGTATTATTAATTAATAATACAATATTAATAATTTTATTTAATAATAATAATAATGATGATGATAATGATAGTATTAATGACAATAAAAATAAAATAAAAATAAAAAAAACAAAAACTTTTGATTAAATCATGTTTTCCATTTACTTTTTTATTTATTTATTAAAAAAAAGAAATTATTATTATTATTATTATTTTTACATTTATTTATTAATAAATAATTTAATTATTTATTGTTTCAGTTAAAAATTAACGAAACGTGGATTTTTTTTAACGAAAAAAAAAAGAAAAAAAGAAAGAAAAACCAAAAAAAAAATTTTTTTTTAATTTTTTTTAAAATTAAATTATTTTAAAAGGAAACAAACATTAAATTAATTGTTTGTCAATTTTTTTTTTGAGGAGGGAAGGTGGGGGAGAGGTGGGGAGTCTGGTACGGATAATAAATAAATTAATTTAAAATGTTTTATATCGAAAAAAAAAATTTTTTTTTCGGGGGGTTTTCTATATTTGATAACACGAGCATAATCTATGAGGTAAATAAATAAATAAATGACGTCAACGTGACGACAATGGCGAGTATCGTCCGGTAAAAAAAAAATTATAATTTTTAATCATTATTTAATTAACGTTCGAGTAAATGATAATAATGAAAATAATGAAAATAATAATAATGATTTAATGAAAACGCGCCTTAAGAGCGGGTTACATAGGCGTCATATTGTTTCCATCATCTTTTATGATTTCCTCCCTCCCTTTACCGAATTGAAAAATAAAGAATTTTTAGCAAAATATGTCACGTTTCGTTTTGGTGACAACAGGGGATTGTGAGGATTGAATACAAATTGAATTGATTAATTTTAACGAGAGTTAAGGCCCTAATTTTCTACCTTATTGCTCCTTTTTATCTTTTCATCTTTTTCTTTTTTTTTTTTTTTTTTTTTAACGTTCTCACACTAAAACTTTGTGTTTTTTTTTTTTTCGTAGTTCAACGTCAAAATTTTTGATTTTGTATCTTTTTTTTTTTTTTTAGTAAAAAAAGAAAAAGTTTTCTTGGCATTGCGATAAATTTTTCTTTTTTTTTTTTTGTAATATTACAACAAATAAATGTCTAACTTTTTAATAAAAATAAAAATATGCGCATCGAAATGAAAAAAAATAAATTGAAAAGCTGACAAATAACTAAAAAAAAAAAAATAAATAAATAAATAAGAGAAACGTTATATGTGTATGAGTAAATGGAAAAAAGATTTTAAAATCAAAAATCCAAAAAAAAAAGAGGAGGGTAAAGGGGAAGAGAGGGGGTGGGAAAAAGAGTGAATAAAATAAAAGGAAGGAAGGAAGGAAAAAAAAAAGATGAAGGAAAAGATTAAAGAAAAAAAAATATGTATATTTGTATATTTGTACAAATTCAAATGAACTGACTCTTTTTTTCTCTTTCTATCTCTCTCTCACTCACTCACTCTTTCTATATCCCGTTTTCGAATATTCAAAAATACATATATATGAAAATTTGTAAAAAAATCCCCGATGGTGGTGGTGATGGTGGTGGCGGCATACTGTAATCGTATAAAAAAGGTTGAAACCGTTTCTAAAATCGAGGTAAAGCAAATTGAACCAGAGGTCTTTACATTCTCTCGAGAATTTAACTTAGGCACGTAAATTGTCAAATCTCAGATGCTTTAAGAGGAATTTTCCTTTTATTAAAGCCTTAACCGCATTTTGTAAATTTATAATTAAAATGTGCGTCTGACTTTGAGAAAATACCAAAATAAATATTTTATACTAAAAATTTTCAACTTTTATTTAGTTTATTGAAGCTAAAAAAAAAAAAAAAGAGAAAAAGAAAAAGAAAAAAAAAAGGGCCCTAAAGCATATTAAACGGTATAAAATTATATGACGGTGAAAAGAGTGAAAGAGAGAGAGAGAGGAAAGGAAAAGAGAAAAAAAGAAAAATGAAAAATTTTCATACGAAACCCCAATCATTATGCCAACATGCCTCCTCCGTTCGTCCTCACATATTTTCTACATGCGATTATTAATATCTTTCATGGAAAAAAAAGAGAAAATGAGGGAAGGGAGGGGGAGGTGGAGGTGAGGGGAGACAAAAAAAAAGATATCCGTCAATAAATTTTTTTTTAATATAATATCGAACCTTTTAAATATTTTTCGGTAACCTTTTTCATTGATTGTTGAAAAGGGAATTTATTCGAAAACAATAAAAATTTCTTTTTTTATGATGTACATAATAAAAACGGTTTTTTTTTTTTTTTTGAATTATTAATAACAATTTCAAATGTTGCGTGAGTTAATAATGATAATAATTAAATAATAAATATAGAAAATGCGAGAAACTGGAAAGAGTGAAAGAGAGAGAGAGGAGAAAAAAACGAATAATACGTTTGGATTTTTCAAGGTCAAACCACCCACGTTTCCATTTAAATAAATAAATTGTGACGTCAGGTTGGATTTTAAATTTTTAAAGGGACGGAATGAGTTGTGACGTCACACGGAGTACGTTCATGTGCGACGACGTCCCGTCGTTGAAAAAAAAAATTTTTATTTTTATTTTTTTTTATTTTAATTATTTATTCCGTTGTCATATCAAATAAATTTTTTAATTGAAATCCGAAATGTACGTATGGCGGGGGAGGTGGAGGGGGGGCACAAAAAAAATTTTTATACATAATGATAATATAGAATATTTAAAAAAAAAAAATAAATAATTAAAAAATTATAAGATGTCGGGTTTTTTTTTTATTATGAAGTCACGAAACGTTGGTTTAATATATATTAAAATCGATTAAAATTGCGTGGGAGTGAGTTTTAAATAAATTGTAAAATTATTTTAAATGTTGTAATTGTTGTCATATATATATTAAATTCGTGTTTTCATTTCGAACAAAAGGCGCGTCACTATTTCTCCCTCACTTTCACTCTCACTCTTTCTAACTGTCTTTTCCAAACGCCCTATCAAAAAAAAAAAAAATGAATTAAAATTTTTTTTTTGAATTATTAATGAAAATAAAAATAAATAAAAATTTTCAATTAGCTAATTGCTTTAATAAAATTATTAAAATTTTTGGCGCAAAATCTATAAAAAAAAAAAAAGAAAAAAAAAAGAAAGAAAGAATGAAAAAGAGTTAAAAACTTTCTTTTTTCTTTTTTTCTTTTTTTTTTAACTAATTATCAACATTAAGAATAAAAAAGTTTTAGTTTTTTTTTTTTTTTTATTCTTTTTGCAATTAAAACAGAAAAAGAAATTGAAATTTCCGTTTCCGGTGGATAAAGCAAAAAAAAAAAAAATTTTTTTTTTTTTTTTTAGGGGTTGGCTATTCAACTGCCTTCCTTTTTTTTTTTCTCTCTCTCTCTATCTCACTCTTTCTTAAAGAAACAAGTCCATATCATTTCAATGAATAATTTTAGTTTTTTTTTTTTTAGTTAGAAATGTCGTGAGAAAAAACAGAAATGAAGAATTCAAAAAGTCCTTACAATGCTGGGGAAAAAAAAAGAAAAAAAAAAAGAAAATTTTAAGAAAAAAAACGCTGGAGGAAGAAAAAAGAAAAAAGAGGAAGAAGAAAATGATGATGATGATGATGATGATGATGATGATGATGATGATGAAAAAGAAGAGTAAGAAAAAGAAAAAGGATAGATATAGAGGGTGTTGCAAGCTTTCTGTTTTTTCTCTTTTTATTTTGTGTCAGTTCGGGTTTGAATTT
>NW_002986999.1:886698-888578 GCF_000006295.1 Pediculus humanus corporis
AAAAAAAGAATAAAAGAGGTAAGTTTTCATCAGAATTTATCATTCTCGTTTTTTTTTTTTTTTTTTTTTTTTATCTGGAAAATTCTTTTGCGTATATACGAGGGAAAAAAACAAGATGTCGTCGTAGTTTTTTTTATTTGACATAATTTGAGAATGCGTTTGTGAAAAACCCATGAGAGAAAAAAAAATTTTTTTTTTTTTTTTTAATATTTCACGGGGAGCAATAAAGATATGAATTATTAAATTGAGAATCAAAATTAAAAGCAGGTAGACAAAGGTTGGGTCGTAATATGGAGAGAGAAAAAAATAATAATAATGATGATGATGAACAAACGCGATGACAAAAAAAAAATGACGAGGAAAAAATTTCAAATGCATTTTATCATTTTTAATTTTTACTTTTTATTCCCTTTTTCTCTCTCTCTCTCTCATTTTTTCTCTCTCCCTTTTTTTTCTTCCTTTTTTAATTAAGGCAAAAAGTAAAAAAAAAAAATTTATTTCGTGGAAGAAGAAAAACAACAAAAAAATAAAAAATAAAAATAAAAGAAATTTTTTTTTTTTTTTTTTACGTTTCATTTTTAAAATATTTAAAAATTATTTAAAATTAAAAGTAAAAAAGGACAAAAAATTATTATTATTATCATTTATCCAAGAGAAAAAATAAAATTTTAATATAAATTCGAATGGAAAATAAAAAAAAATTAATTTTTTTAATGATTATTTGCGTGAGTTTATTTTTTTTGTCGAAAGTTGAAAAAATATGTCGAAAATATATAAACCGGAAATGAAATTTTTACTTATCGGTATATGAAAATTAAAAAAAAACGTGTTAATAAATGAATGATAAGAGGTGGGAAGCGGATGGGAGGAGGGAGGAGGAAGGGGCTTTTTTGTGAAAACAATTAAAATCAATATAAATTTACCCATAATTTTAATTCAAATATTTATTTTTTTATTTTTTGGGGGGGAAAGTAAAGAGAGAGAGAATGATAGAAAGTGAGTGAAAGGGTGAAAATTTAATAAATTTACCGTACGAAAAGTTTTCTCGGTCTCCCCACAAAAAAATACAAAAAAAACGTAAACAAAATTTTTTTTAAATTAAAATTTTTTAAACTTTTTTTGTTTTTTTTTTTAATTTTTTAAAAACATGTTAAAAAAAAATTAAAAATAGTAAATCATTTTCCGATAATTTTCTCCGTTTTAATATTTTCCTTTTTGGTTGCTCCCCTTTATCTCCTCCTGCCCCTTTTTCCCTCTTTTCATTTTTTTTTTTTCCTCTCAATATTTTCGGTGATGGTTGTAATCTCGAAATGGGTTAAAATCATTGGATTGGTCAATTGTTAAATTGACAAAGAGGTCAAGTGGTTTGTTTCCTTTTGACTTTTACTTTTCTCTCGTTTTCGGGTCATTTAAATCAAATTTTTTAAAATGTTTTTCTCCACCACAGTCTTCTTTTATTACCCAGCCCCTCCCCCCGCCCGTTTTAATTCGAGAGTAATGTATTTTTTTTTATTACGACCGTAATAATTATTTATTCATAAATAAATAAATAAATAAATAAATAAATAATAGAGTAAATTAAAACGTGATGAGAGGAATGAGAAAATTTTTTTTTAACCGGAAACAGTCTTGATTTTTTTTTTTAAATCTTTTAAATTTTTTTCTTCTTTTCTTCTTCTTCTTCATCCACAAATGAAAAGATTACCTTTATATATATATTTCAAACCGATTTCTCGGGGCCCTTTATCTTGAAGACTCAGTCAGTTTCCGCCGTTGGTCTTTTTTTTTTTTTAACTTCCTTTTTTCCCTTTCCAGTTTTTCATATTTCCTCTTCCCCCTCACCTCCCTCTTCTTTCTCCCTTGTTCCCTTTCTCGATACT
>NW_002986998.1:0-2541 GCF_000006295.1 Pediculus humanus corporis
AAAGTTTAACAATTTTCGCATTTTTTTTTTTTATTTACAATGCCAAATTATTAAAATAATAATTCACACAAAAAAAAAAAAGAAAGAAGAAGGGGAAGGAGAGTAAAAAAAAAAGGTGCTGTTGGTGGTGTTGCTCTCCTTTTGTTGTTGCCAATTGAAAATTCCACTTTAATTTTCCTTTTTTTTTAAAACTTAAATTACTCACAATTTAAAGAGGTCACAAATTCAATTTCCTTTGAGAAAATTTTTTTTAACGGTGATAACATTTTTTTTTTTTTTAATTTTTTTTTCCTTTTTTTCTTTTTTTTATTTCGTGAGAAAAAATAAAATAAAATATAAAATTTAATTTTTTTCCTTTTTTTTTTTTTTGATGTTCTTCTTCCATTAATTTGCAAAAAAAGAGGAAAAAGAAAAAAAAAGGAAAAAAAAATGAAAAAAAAGGAAAAAAGGAAAAAAATTTCCTAACCAACTATCGATTTTTATTTAAAATATTGATTGAATTTATTTATTTATTTATTTATTTATTTAATGATAAATAAATAAATGAAAAAAAAAAATTTTTTTTTTTTTTGAAATTATTTCAATTTATTCGATAAATTAAAAAGAACAAAGGAAAGCAAAAAAAAAAGTGAAATTTTTCGTTCCATTTTTCCATTTTTTCCTTTTTTCCTTTTTTTTAGTAAATGTATTCAACTCTTGTTAATTTCCTTTTTCGTAACAGTTTGCGTTTTCAAGTGATTACGTGTTAAAAATCTTTTGTTGAAAAATTTAAATGGAAAAAAAAAAACGGCTCCCCACTTTTTACACCACCCCTCGTTCCCCTTTTCTCATCTCTATTCTCACCTCCCTTCCTCCACTTTTTTACCCCTTCCTCTCCCCCTCACCCATTCAAAAAATTTTCTGATGAAATTTTAATTTTTTTTTTTTTTTTACAAAAATTTTCAAAATTTCTCCTTTTAAAAAAAAAACAAAAAAAAATTTTCTTTATATAGCCTCATTTTTTTTTTACTCAACTCCTCTCCCCTCCCACTTACACTTTTTCTCTCTTCCCATTGGTGGAAATAAAAAAAATTTTCCTCGCTTTTAATTGGTCGAATTTTAAACTCGTACAACAAATAAAAATTAATTGACTTTTCTTTTTTTTCTGTTTCTTTTTTCTTTCCATCATAGCAAGCAGCCCTCATCATCATAATTTGGAAAATTTTCGACTACTTTTATCATCTCCTCCTGCTGCTGCTACCTCCTTTGATAAAACATTTAAATGTAATTTTAAAAAAAAAGTTCAATGACCTATTAGAAAACCTTTTTACGCCCGCTTAAAATTTTCCAATTCTACATTTAAAAAAAATCTAACTGAAGTTTTAATAGGGATAGGGTAGGGGTATGAGAAGGGGCGAAAGAGGGGAAAGAAGTGGAAGGGGAGGATGGTGTGGGGCAAAAAAATGATTTCATGAGTCTAATAAAATATCATTATCATCATTATTATTATTATTACCATTAACGTGTAATTATAAAAAGGAGTAATAATTTTATAAAAGTCAAAAATTTTCTTCCTTTTTTTTTTTTTTTTTATTTAACTGTCATTTAAATAAACGTAAAATTTTAACTAATAATAATAATAATGATAATGATAATGATAATAATAATGAAATCCATCATTTAAAAAAAATTTTTTTTTTTTTTTTTGAAGAGTTTTAAAACTGAAAATCCTTTTTTTAATATCAATTCACAACCTTTAATCGAATTTATATATAAATTTAATCAATCATTCAAAAAAGTTTTTTTTTTTTTCGTCACCGTCGTCGTTGATGACGTTGTCGTCGTCGTCGTCGTCGTCGATGACATCGAGTGACGAATTATTATTTAAATTTAAATTTAAAAAAAAATAAATTATAATTTTTTTTTTAAAATTATTACATCGAATAAAAAATTTTCTTATCGTGTAATATATGTGGAATTTTTCAACGGCTTTCCCGAATTTTTCTTTTCTTTCTCTTTCTCCTTACAACAACAACATTTAACCTCCTGACCTCTTACGTATTGTTTTTTTTTTTACCTTTAAAAATGGGTTCTAAGTGTGAGTTTAAAACAAAAAAAAAAAAAAAAATCTCAACCTTTTTTTTTTTTTTTTTATTTCCCTACCTTTCATTTTATTTTTATTTTTATTTTTATTTTTTTCCAAAAGTAATAAAAAAGAAAAAAAAAAGGAGAAGTAGAAGAAGAAATGAAGAAAAGAGAGAGAGAAAGAGAGAGAGAGAGAAAGGAAAAAAAAGAGGAAGTTATTGTTTGAACGTAGAAAATTTTAACAATTTGTCGGAAAAGTAAGAAAAGAAAATTTATAAAAATAATATAAAAACGTGAAAAAAATTTAAAAAAAAAAAAAATCGAATTCTTTTTTATTCTCCAGTTATTTTTTCTCCAGTTCGTTCGTTTTTTTTTCCATTCGCATTCAGACACGATCAAAATAAAATTAATTGATAAGATAATAAATAAAAACAAAAAAAAAGGTTCAGGTATGCAAACCCTTTCGAATGAAAAAAT
>NW_002986998.1:2756-19315 GCF_000006295.1 Pediculus humanus corporis
CCTCTTTTTTTTTCCCCACTCATTTTTATATCGTATCATTCTTTCCTTCCTTCCTTCCTTCCTTTCTTTTCATCTTTCTTTCACTCATCCCTTACCTGCCCCCCCCCCCAATTTTCAAGCAGAAAAAAAAGAAGAAGAAAAAAATTCTTAAAATTTAACCATTTTTATTTTTATTCTTTCCAAAAGCCAATTCCAAAAAAAAAAAGAAAAACTAAAAAATTTTTTTTTTATTTTTTTTCTTTCCAAAAACTGGAAAAAAATAAAATAAGTCGTTAGCAAAAAAAAAATTTCACCTTGCCTTTTTTTTTTTTTGTTAAAAACCTTTAAGAAATAGGGGGGGAAGAAAGGAGAATAGGGGGAACACTGTGTGGTTTAAAGCTTTCTTTTTTTTCCCCCCTTCCCTCACTGGGGGTTTTTTTTTTTAAATTTGATGAAATTGCAGGAATCTGCAAAAAAAAAGAAACCTTTTGATAACTCCGACAAAAAGAAAAGAAAAAAACACATCAAACTGAAATAACGTGAAAATTATTATTATTTCAAATCCAGAATTTCCAGTTTTTCCAGTTTTTTTTTTTTTTTATTACTAAATAATAATAATTATTATTTTCCCACCTCCTCTCTCTTCCCTCCCACCGCAATATCCTCAATCCTAATGACAATTAAAATTTTGAAATTTTGGAAGAAAAAAAAATGTAAAAAATAAAATTTTATTTTTTTTCCTGGAGAAAATTTTTCTTTTCCCCTCTCTCATTTCTCTCATAATTTTCCAGTGAAATTTTTTTTTTTCACTTTTTGTTTTTATTGTTTAAGTATAATAATAATAATAATAACTTTTTAACCTCCTGGATATTTGCCATTCTTCATCTTACTAAAATGGTAATTTTACGCACTTAAAGCTGGAGAGCTCTCCAGCTTTTTTTTTTTTTTCATCCTTCACAAAGAAGGAGGTTACTTACTTTTTTTTTTATATATCATGGTCTGGCCATTTGCCATTGTTTAGATTTTTCCACATTAATTATTTACAAATTATTATTATTATTTTAAAATATAATTAAATTATCCAGTCGTAAAATAATATCATCTATCGACTGTATAACCCATTTATTATTATTATTATTACTATTATTATTATTATTATTATTATTAACTCATTTATTTGATATATTTCTGGCATTTATCATTCCTTACCTCCCTCCCCTTAATTTTAATTTATTTCAATCTCACTTACACTTTTTTTCTCCAGCACAAACAAACAAACGACAAAATTTTTTTTCCAGGAATTTTTTTAACCGGTCGCCTTTTTATTTATCCCGGTTTTGTATTTATTTATCTTCCTCCTATTTCGTTCTATCTCGTCCAATTTTCCCGCATTCCTTTTTTTTTTTCGTTCGTTTCGCAAAAAAAAAATGTATTGAATGGTCTCCTCCTCCTCCTCCTCCTCCCTCAACAATCAGCCCAAACAATCAAACCCAACAATCGGACCCGACAATCGGCTTCGTGATTAAGTGTCGATTCCAGGCAACAATAGTTTATATAAATTTGATACGATTCACAATATATAGGGAGAGAAATATAATGAACTTCAATTTTAAAGATTAACTTTTTTTTTTTTTTTTTTTTTTCAAGTCGACATTTTTTCTTTTACAAAAAAAAACCGTTATAAGTCATGTTTTTCACGCGCACGCGCACACACTCATTCACGAACCCTTATCTAATTTATTTTTTTGATAATAAAAATGATTTTTTTTTTCTTCACGACAGGAAATTTTTCTAAACAAAATAATTCGTAAACTAATTTTTTTCTTCCTTTTTCCCTCCCCTTCTTTTCCCTCTCCTCCTTCCCCTCCACCGCCCCCTCGCCTCAGGCACTTTTTAGCACAATACTAAATTTAGTTATAAATCAACAACGTCGTAATATCACAGAGAGAGAGAGAGAGAGAGTAAAAGCAAAAAAAAGAAACCATTTTCAATATAAATATAATTTTTTTTTTTTTTGTAAAATTATAATATATATATATATATATATATATATATATATATATATATATATCATTTCCACGCGAATAATTTTAATATGCGGTCGTCTCGAACGTTTTATTATTATTATTATTATTATTATTATTATTATTAATATCATCATATATTTAATATGTTATATATTAACGTTTAACCCGCCGCTATTATCTTTTCTATTAAAAGAAAAAATTATATGCGTTCCCGTGACGTCATTATTATTATTATTATTTACGATTGATTAATTGATAACTAATCGATGATTACACTCGTGTGAGTTTTTTTATTTATTATGCGTGTGTGTGCGTGCGGGAGGGCGCGTACTGAAATTTCATTATAAAAACATGATCGAAACATAAATTTTAACGTGAAAAAAAAAGGAAAGAAAAAAAATCTCACGAGAGAATCTCCAGTTTCGATATACCCTGGAGATTTTTTTTTTTTTTTTTCAAATTTTTAAATATATATATTTATGTGTACGCGCGTGCGCGCGCACGCACACACGCACAAACACACGAACAGCACGTACACGAATGCATGAATGCATTCATATAAAATACATATATATATATATATATATATATATATATACAACGGGGAGAAAAGCGGGTAGGCGAGTGGGAGGGCGAGGAAAGAGAGGAAAGAGGAGGAAGGGGGAAGGGGGGAAACAAAAATGGCGAAACAAAGGTGTAGGCCATTTGTCAGTTTATCGCTTATACAAAAAAAAAAAATAAAAAAATAAAAATAAATAAATCAAATTTTTTTTTATTTTATTTATTTTTTTATTATCTTTTGAGATTTTACAAAAAAAAAAAAAAAAAAAAAAAAAAAAAAAAAACAGACAAAAGGGTTTTAGTATTTTTAAATATTTATTATTTGCGGATTTTCGCGCGTTTTTTTCTTACCGACACCCTCAACCCTCCCCACTTCCCACCCTCTCTCCGCTAACCCCCCTACCTAAATCGAAAGCCGCCATGTTTTTTATATGAATTCACAAGAAGAAGATTATTTCACGAACGTTGTTTTTTTTTTCTAACGAGGAAAAATAAAATAATTTTTTTTTGTTTTTATTACCTTTTTTTCCTTCCTTTTTTTTTCCTTTTCGCCATTTTTTCCGTTAAAAAAAAACTTTTTTAAGTAATTAAAAGCATAAAAAAAAAATGTATATCTGAAAAATCGAGAACGAGTTGGTGAAAGAAACAAAAAACAAAAAAAAAATTTACGATCATAACGGAAATGTATAATAATAATAATAATAATAATAATAAATGCGAAAAAATTTCAGGTACGAAAAATTTCATAGAGTAAAAAAAGGAAGGAAAAGGAAGTAACGATGGTACTCTCAATTAAAAACCAATTAGTTTTTTTTTTTCAGTATGACCCCCCGCTTTTCTCTTATATTTACTATTAAATTTCTTATCATTCTTATCAAATCACGTGACGTTTAATCTGTTTCATTATCTATAATTAAACATTTAAAACATTTTCGAATCCGTTCGTATTTTTCACCCGAATTCCATAATAATAAATTTAATAAGATCAATTTTTTTTTTTTTTTAATAAAAAAATTTTCCAGGAAGAGGAGGAAGAAAAAAAATTGGGAGAGAGAGAAAAACGGGAAGAAATCCCTTATAATATTCGAAAATATTTTAATATTAATATTATTATTATTATTATATTTATGGTTTTTTGCATTTAATAACAATTAAATAAATAAATAAATCGATGTATCGATCCCAACCAACCAACCATCCAACTCCTCCATCTTTTTTTATTTTTTATTTTTTATATAATCTGACTAACGGATTATTATCAATACCATTATTATTATTATTATTACTATTGTTATTATTATTATTAATATTTTCATTTTAAAACTTCTTAACGTTGTTTTTTTTTTTTGTAAAATTTAAAAAAAAAAAAATCAATAAGCTCACAAACGAAAAAATGAAAAAAAAAAAGATGTGGTAATAATAATAATAATTTTCGATTTAAAATATAATAATAATAATGATAATAATAATAATGATAATAATAATAATATGACTTCACGATTATAAATTAAAAGGTTTGGAAAAGAAAATTAAAATGTTTTTTTTTTTTTTTTGAATAGATTTTGACCGGGGTAATAAAGAAAAAGAAAAAAGAAGAAAAGAAAAGAAAGAATTTCTCGTTAGGAAAAGTTTTTTTTTTTTGTGAAAATGTTATCATCATTAGCTGAAGAAAAATTTCTTTTCTTTCTCTTTTTCTTTCTTTTTCTCTTTCTATTCTTCTTCTTCTTTCTCTTCTCCATACGCCTCTTAACAATACCCTTATTTTTTTTTTTTTTTTTTTTTTTATTTTATTTCGAATAATGGAATTAATGGATTTCTAACGACACGACGAATATTGCATGGTTGTACGCTACGATGATTTTCTCGATATATTATTATCATTATTATTATTAATAAATATCAAAACTTTGTCTCGTGCCCCGACGTTTATGTATGTATCACGATCTCGATAATTTTAATTTTTATATTTTATATATAAAATATCCTCTTTTTTTTTTTGAGACGATGCAGTAAAAATTTTTTTTTTAAAAAAAAAAAAAAAAAAAAAAAAAAAGCAAAACAATAATAATAATGATAATGATAATAATGATAATAATCCCGATTTTTTTTTTTACTACAAAAACATTCTATTTCTCTCTCTCTCTCTCTCGTTTTTAAAATCTTCTTAAACCTTTTAAGTCGTAGAAGCCTTTTGGCAATCAAACCCACTCCCTTCCTTAACCTCCTTCCCCGCCCCCCCCAACCTTAAAACCGCATTTAAACGTTAAAAAAACTCGTAAGCCATTTTTTTTTAATCGTCGAAATGTTTATAAAAAAAATTTTTTTTTTACTAATAATAATAATAATAATAATAATAATAATAATAATAATAATAATAATGCAGATGATGACGATGATGATGATAAATAAATCTCGAAATGTTTTTTTTTTTTTTTTAAATCGAAACAAAAAAAAGGAAAAAAAAAGGAAAAAAAGGAAAATAAGCCAATTTTAATGACGATTAAAAAAAAAAAATTTTTTTTTCTTTCTCGTTTTTTTTTTTTTCCAGCCGTGGAAAAAAACGAATAAAAATTCTGGAAATTCTGGAGAAGTAAAAAAAAAGGTACCCGAAAAAAAAACCTGGAAATCGCTTAAATTGATTTTTATATTTTAAACAAAATTTTATTTATAATAAATTTTTTTTTTTTTAAAGGAAAAGTCGTAAAACTGTGAAAAGTAAAGAAATAATAAAGAGCCGAATGGGAAAAAAGGAAAAAAAGGAAAAAAGGAAAAAGGAAAAAAAAAAAAGGAAAAAGTTAAAATGACAGATTCTTAATTTTATTTTATATTTTATGACGTCATTAAAAAAAAAAAGTTTTAAACTCTAGTTTTACGTCTCATTATTATTGTTTATAATTTTTTTCTTTACCTGGTTTTAAATTTTCTTTTTTTTCATGGCCTTCGAGGAAATTCGAATAAAAGAAAAACGGATGAAAAATTATTATTATTATTATTATTATTATTATTATTATTATTATTATTATTATTATTATTATTATTATTATTATTATGTTTACTAAGAAAAATATAGGTCGTCGGTAGTAGGAGAGTTTTTTTTTTTTTTTTTTTTTTTTTCTTGGAATTTATTCAAAGTGTTCACGCGATTTTTCTCAATGTTATCCAGAAATTGTTTGTGTGTCGTGACATCCGTTTTCCCGCCTTCTTCCCTTTTTCTGTCTGGAGAAAAATAACCTTTTTCCCACCGAAATATTTCAATTAGTTAAACACACTCTTTCGAAATTGTATACCTGGAAATACGATTTCCGGTTTGGTATCTGACACGGTCTGTCGTAACCTGAATACAAATGTGAGTCCTACCATTCTTCGACTAATTCTTTCAGGCATTCGGGAGGGGGGAGGGGAAGAAAAAGTTTTGAGATTTTGTTGTGCATTTTTAAACATTTCATTACCAACCGTACGAAAAGAAAATAATCATCATTATTATCATCATACACACACGAATGAAGAAAATTTTTCGGAAAAAAGCAACTTAGAAATGTAATTTTTTCTTCCTTCCTAATTTCCCCCCCCCCTTCTCTCTCTCTTCTTGTCCCCCTTCATTCTTAACTCGACAACCCTAATAATAATAATAATAATAATAATAATAATAATTATTATTATTATTATTATTATTATTATTTATTACAATTTAGCGTTATTCGTGTATACGTGTCCTAAAAAAAAAAATTTCAAAAATTTAACAAATTTAAATCCGGGGAATTTTTTTTCTTTTTTAATACTTTCGAAAAACTATTCATTCATTCATTCCTTTCCCCCGTCCCCCTCGTACATTTATTCATTCATTCATTCATTCCTTTTATACGTAATAATAATAGAAAAACGAAAAGGAATCACGACAATTATTTTTCTCAACGGAAAAACGAAATTTAAATCCATTCAACCGAATTCTTTCCTTTCAACATGCATATAAATTATAATTTAATTAATTTCTTTTTATTCTCATGAAAATTATTATAATTAAATTTATTCCTATTCGCCATTTTCATTTTTCCGCCATTTTATTATACTCCTCCATTCCTCCTCCTTTTTGTATGTATATATCGTTTTGCGACTCGTTCCCTACAAACGAACCGACCGACCGACCGACCCGGCATCCTTCCTATCCTATCGCATCCTCATCCTCTTCATATTCTTCTTTTTTTTTTTTTTTTTTTTCGGTCGTAGCAATAAATCATAAAAAAAAAATTTCTCTTCGCGCCAAAAAAAAAAAAAAATCGAATAGAAAAGGAGAGAGGGAAAAATGGAGGGAAAATGGAAAAAAAAAAAAATCTGATGAAAAAGCAAATGACGAAAAACTCCGAATCGTATTTTATAAAAAAAAAAAATCTCATCATTTCAACGATAATAATAATAATAATGATAATAATTCGTTTCGTTTGCTTTTTTTTTCCAATCATTGTTACGAACTTGTTTTGCTGTTGCCACGACAAAACAAAATAAATTTTCTTTTTTTTTTTTTTAAAAATAAAATCGAGTTTTAAATATCATTTGGGAAAAATCATTTACGATGACGACAAAACAAATGAGTTTTAGATAATAATAACAACAACAACAACAAAACAAAATTAAACAACCGAAAATCTCCTTTGAGACAAACAAACAAACAAACAAGTTCAAAATGTATGACTTTTGATAAAAAAAAAAAAAAAAATTTTTTGAATAAAATTTTCTCATTGGTTGTTGGATCGTTCGATCGTCGTTCGAATCGAAACATTTTAAATTATTATTATTTTTAATATTTCAAATATTATTATTATCATCGCTATTTAAGTAAAAATGGATAAATTTAAGGGGGAGGGAAGGGGAGGGGGTAAAAGAGGGGGGCACAAACACGAAAAAATTCGCGTAAAATGAGAAGAAAAAAAAAATAAATAAATAAAAGATGCGAAGCATTCATAAAAAAAGTAAAACAAAACCGTTTTTTTCTTTTGAAAAATAAAATAATTATAATGATGATGATGATGATAATAATAATAATAATAATAATAATAATAATAATAAGACCTGGGATAAATGCTTAAAAACCCCGACAAATAAGAGCCTTGTCGTGTTTAAGAGTGACCATAATAATAATAATAATAATAATAATAATAATAATAATAATAATAATAATAATAATTAATAATAATAAAAGTTTTTGGCAAATTGAAAAGTCTAATTAAAGAAAACTTTATTTAAAATAATTGTTTCTTAAGTCATAAAACTTTTCTCTCCGTTTGGTTGTTTTTTTTTTTTTTTTTTTTTTGTTTTTTCTAGAACGTTCTGAAAATTTCGACTTTAACTAATTGTTCAAAGTAATAAAATAAAATCGCATATTCGAATTTCTATTTAAATAAAAGAAAAAAGAAAAAATAGACAGAAATAAAATAATTTTCGTAAAACTTTTTACTCTTTTTTTTTTCTCCAGAAGGGGGGGGGGTTTGTTTGTTGTTGTTTCTAATTAATAATGTTACCCGGAATCGGACATTTATTTTTCCCGCCATTTTTTAAAAAATTTGATTCATTATCATGATCGTTAAATTATCTTTTCAAACGTTTTCATAATATTTTTTATTCTTTTTGGTTGATTTTGTGTCATTCGATGATGAAAATTTTTTTTTTACGACGCATAAATAATAAAATTAACAAACAAACAAACAAACGACGAACGACGACTCGCTGATAAAAATAACAGGGAGAAGCACGAACGAACGAAGAGAAAAATATCGTGTCAGTAGAAATGGAGAGAGAAAGAGAGAGAGAGAGGAGAGAGAGAGAGAACGTTGTAAAATCCGTTAAAACTCTTTGAAATGGTTGATAAATTATTAGTCAAGAACGTCGTTTACAACGTCATCACATCATAAAATAAAATAAAAAATTATTATCATTATTATCATCATTGAAAAGGGTTTTTCGGGGAAGGGGGGAGAGGACCGAGCGGGGAGCGGAGAAACGAAATTAAAATTTTTTTTTTTTTTTTTTGTTTTTCGACAGATTAAAAGAAATTCTCCAGTTGAAATTCGATCATTTTCTACAATTTTCCCGGCCAATGTTTTTCTTCATTAACTAAAACTCTCGTATGGGAAAAACAGGTAATAATAATAATAGTAATAGTAATAATAATAATAATAATAATAATAATAAATAATAATAATAATAATAAAAGCGTAAAAGCGTCGTAAACGACTCAAGTAAATTTTTACGCGATGAATGATGGGATTCCCTCAAAAAACACGTCGGTTGGCTGGCACCTGTCGTCCTGTCGTTCCTGTCGTTATAATAAATTATTAAAAAAGATTTTTAGTTTTATTAAAATCCTTTCAACTATTTTTCCCCTACACCTGTTGACTCCATTTTATATTTATAAAATAAACATCTACTTCCGGTTAAGTTTAAAACTAAAAAAAAAAAAAAAAAAAAAAAAACTAAATAATTATAATAAGTATTGTTAAATTATCATTATTAAACCGTTGAAACACGAACAAAAATAACAACAACAACAAGAATAATAATTAAGTCGATTATATATGTATCGAACGATAGGTAATTTCGATACGAGAATCGAATATCGAAAACGATTTTCTTTTTAAACAAAATTTTTTTTTTTTTTTTTTAAATTTTATTAAAAACCAATTTTACTCAAGTTTGTAATGTAATGATTCTGTTAAACGTTTGGTTAATCCTCTCTTTCTCTCTCTCTCTCACTTTCTTTCCCTCTCTTTTTTATTTTCAGTTCGTTTTCTTTTCTTTCTTTCTTTTATATATTTATTTTCTTCTTCTTCTATATTTTTAATAACCTTTTTGAAGTTAAAAAACTAAAAAAAAACTTTTGGTTATTAATTTTCCACCCTTTGTACAAAACTCCTCATACAATAAAAAAATTTAATTAAAATAAATTTAAACAAAAAAAAAAAAGAAAAGAAAAGAAAAGAAAAGAAAAGAAAACGTTGTGCCAACAACAAAAAAAAAAAATTTTTTTGTCTTGGCGCCACGTTTGAAACAAAAAAAAAGGTGGGGGAAAAGGAGAAAGGAGGGAAAGGGGGAGATGCGCTTGTATGTGTGGAAAATAAAACAATAGAAGAAAAGCGTAAAAAGTTTTTTTCCCCTCCCCCCTTCCCCCACGTCCTTCGAAAAAAAACAAAAAAAACAAAAAAAAAAACTTTAAAAAAATCTTAACTCAACCTGTTGTGTAATTATCAATTTTTTTTTTTTTGTTCTCTTAAACCAATTAATTTTTTTTTTGTTTGTTTTTGTTTGTTGTTGTTGTTGTCGTCGTTTTGCAACAAACGCACGTTTTCCATTCGACAATTTTACTTTCGTCCGTGCGTGCGTGCGTGCGTGAGTTTGAGAGAGAGAGAAAACATTTGAATTTACGATGATGTCACACGATGATTACGTAAAAAGGAAAATAAAACGTGGGATTAGCAAACGCGACGTGCGGGAAATGGATGGACTGAAGGCAATGGAGGTGGAGGGGGCGGTGGCGGGGGGTGTGGCGGCAGCGAATAAGAGGAAAAGGAAAAAATATATACGAAAGTGAAACCGATACTTTATTAATGTTGCGTCTCTTGTTTAAAAATTTTTTTTTTTTTTTGTTTTATAAATTTAAACAACAAGTGATCATTATATTAAAATGTTATGCGATAGTCAGTTTTATGTTTTTATTATTTAAATTTAATAAAAACCATAAATATAAATTTACAATAACAAACCGATTCCGATTGTTTAAAACAAAAAAAAAAAAAATAAAAAAAATAATAAAATTTTATCGATTTTTACACGCGCGTTTTAATTCTATTACTTTTGCCACGTTCGCTCGTACCTTACATTTCCTTCTTCCCATTTCCCCCCCTTCCCCTCCCTCCCTTTATTTTTATTTTTTTTTTTAATTTCATTTCGATCCTACTAATTTACAAAACAAATTTTTTTTTTTTTTTTTAAACATTTGCTGTCGTTGCTGTTGTCTTTGTCGTTGTTGTCGTTAAACAAAGTCTAATCAAATTTAAATGAAGAGAGACATGCGGCGAGTTTATTAAATTTAAAAAAAAAAAAAAATTAAATTAAATTTTCTTTTTGGTCAGCCATCGTTTTATTTTTTTTCGGGGGGGAAGGAGAAGAAGGAGTAGGAAGAAAAATTTTTTGATTTAATTTTTTTTTCGAATCCGAGTTTTTTCAAACGGGGGGTAAGAGAGGGGAGGGAAAGGGAAGGGGGAAAAAGGAGAGAGAGCACAAGAAAAAAATATTTTTTCTATTCTTTTGTTCTACTTTTATTTTCTGGCTCCGATGCTGCGATTTTAAAAATAGAAAAAAAAAACCCATTAAAAAATTTTTCGGTTTCAACAACTACTTTGCAACTTTTATTATTATTATTTAATGCATTCTTTTTTATTTTTTTTTACTCTATGACGTCGTTGTCGTCGTCGCCGCCATTTTGCTTAAATTAAATTCTCTCGACATAAATAAATTTTCATGGAAACGATTACGTTAATTTTTTTTTGCTTATTTTATGTTTTGTTTGATTTATTCGAATTCATCTTTTCATTAAAAAATGATAATGATAACGTTTTAAAATAAAAATCAATCGCGAAATACAAATTTGAAAATAATAATAATAATAAATAAAATAAATTTAAAACAATTTTAAAAAACAAAAATTTAAATACAAATTTATAATTAAATTAAAAAATTACGTGATTAATTCTTATAAAAATAACAAACGTGTTTAACACGACAAACAAACAAACAAGCAAACAAACAAACAATTTTTTTCTCTTTTCAATTATAAATTTAAATACAAAAAATAAAAATAAATAAAAAATAAAAAACCATTTTTGTAAATAATTTCGTCTGCATCGTTTTTTTTTTTTTTTCTAAAATAAAATTTTGTCGTCTGCTATTAAAAAAAAAATATTTATTTGTTTTATATGGTATATAAGAAAAAAAAAATAAGAAAGAAAGAAAGAAAAAAAAAATGAGTAAAGACATGTAAAAAAAAATGTTAGATTTATTAACAAACGTTAAATATTTATTAAAATTAGAACAAATATGCATTGATAATAACGTGTTTCGTTTACATTATAAAGCAACAGCATTTCTGTTGGCAATATGTTCAATTATAATAACATCAAAACAATATATAGGAGATCCAATAAATTGTATTTTAGATTCAAATATTGACAAAGAAGCCATTAATATTTATTGTTGGATATTTTCAACGTTCACATTGGGAAACAAACAATTCAATCGTAATAATAATAATAATAATAATAATAATAACGGTTGTAAGTGTTTAACGATTTGTTATTATATAATTATTATTAATAACTGTTACGCATAATGCAATTTAATTTTTTTATAAAATAATAATAATAATAATGATAAAAGAGAGAAAGGAAAAAAAAAAAATTTTTTTCACCACGAGTATCACCGTCATAGCATAGATGAAAGTTGTGATGGTGGTGATGGGGATGGGGGGTGATTGCGGGGGGTGATTGAAGAGTGGTAAGTAGTGTGGTAAATAGTAGGAGAAGAAAGCAATTCGTCTGGAGAATTCGCGATAAATTTTTATTAGGGGTAATATTTTAAATTCTTTTTTTTTTTTACTTTTTTTTTTCCTTCCGTTTGACAGTGATATATTAAAATAAAATTATTATTCATTAGTCAACCGTGCAACTTTGTTAATTACTTTTATAAAATTTATTTTAAAAACTTTAAACACCACCAGCAGCAACAGCAAAAGCAGAAGATAAAATTAAAAAGGTCGCACGAGTTTTTTTTTCCCCCCTTTTTTATTTTTATTTAATTATTATTATTATTACTACTAGCCTTTTTTTTCTCTCTTTTTTGAATCGCTTTTTTTTATTTTTTATTTTTTTAAATAGTGTCGACGCGTCAAGAAGAACCGTATCCAGGAGTTGGAAACGAAAACAAGGATTCGGAAATAATCCATCAAAAATATTATCAATGGGTTTGTTTTATTCTTGCCATACAAGCCGCCATGTTTATATTTCCTCATTGTTTATGGAGAGTTTGGGAAGGTGGAAGAATTAAAATGCTCGTCGCTAACTTATGTAAGTTTTTAAAGTTTTAAACTCGAACGAACGAACAAACGAACGATTCATCCCACGAATGAATGAATGAATGAACGAATTAAAATTTAATAGGAAATATGAAATGGAAAAACGAGAAAAAAAAAACTGAAAATTTTCAAAAAAAAAAAAAAAAAACGATCCAGTAGATTTTAATGGAATAAATCGTCGAACGAACGAGCGAACAAACGAGGGAACAAACGAGCGAACAAACGAACAAACGCTTTCGCTTTATTTTTTTTTTTTTTAAATTTTTTATTTATTCTTTTTTACTCTTTTCCAATAAATCAAATATGGTTGCCTTTAGTTTTCAGTTTTTTCAAAAATTTGTTTTTGTTTTAAGTAAATGTAAAAAATTTTTTTTACTTTTTAAAAGTGGTTTAAATAATTTTTTTTTATACAAAATTTCAGGTGCGCCGATGACGGAAAATTGGACGGAACAAAGAAAAGAACAAACGGTTAATTACCTATCAAATTCCGGTTTAAACAATTTAAATTTATACGCTTTGCAATTTTTATTTTGCGAATTTTTAAACGTCGTCAACATATTCCTACACATAATCATATGGAATCAAGTTTTCAATAAGAAATTTTTAACTTTCGGCACTGACGTCATACAATACGCAAGTTCAAATGGTAAAACCCTAACCCACGATCCCGTCACGGCACTTTTCCCGAAAATAACAAAATGTAATTTTCATTATTACGGACCCTCGGGTTCCCTACAGCAAATCGATGCCGTTTGCGTTCTACCCCTAAACATAGTCAATCAAAAAATGTTTTTATTCCTTTGGTTTTGGTTTTTTTTTCTCGCCGTCATAACCGTCGTAGGATTTTTTTACGATATTTTTCTATTCCGACAGAAATGCATGAGAACGTACGTTTTACAAGCTCAGGCTAGATCCGTTCCGCGGGGTCACATAACGACCATCGTGAGAAAAGGAACTTTGGGTCATTGGTTTCTATTGCATCAATTGGGAAGAAATATGAATCCTTTCGTTTTCGAAGATTTATTAATAGAATTATCTAAAACTCTTGATAATTCTAAAACTAAATTAAAAGACAACAACAATCCCGTTAGTTATCCCGGATAGTGATGATAATAATAATAATAATAATAATAATAATAATAAAACGATTCGTTCGTTCGTAAAAAAAAAAAAAAAAAAACGTCAGATATTGAATGTTTTTAAAAAACGATACGAATACGAAGTGGGGGGGAGGGCAGTGGAGAAGGAGGAATTTTTTCCCAGAAATCAAGCTTTTAATGGAATTTTCATTTTAATTTTTTTTTTCTTTTTTTTTTTTAAAGTTTTAAATTTCTTTAATGACGTAATAGAGAAAAAGAAAATGAGCGAGGGAGAAAATGAGCGAGGGAGAAAATGAGGGAATAAAACAGTAAATGGGGAACAATTAAAAAAAAAAAAAAGTATTTTTTACGTTTTTCCTAAAAATACTAAAAAAAAAAAAAAATTCAATTTCAGTATTATTATTATTATTATTATCATTATTAATAGTATAAGAGTAAAAATGGCAACATTGTAAACACAAACCGATCGGATTTTTTTTTTTTTTTTTTTTTTTAATAAAACATTTATTTTCACATGAGTAAAAAAAAAAAAAAACTTTTATTCAAAGGAAATTTCGTTTTTTTTTTGTTCGCTCGTTTGTTTGTTTGTTTGTTTCCGTTATAACAAACACGTATATACGCGTAAATTTGTAATTTTGTTGCAAAGTGAAAATAAAATAAATAAAAAAAAACGTTTGTTTGAATCCGAAATTGCAAAAAAATTATTTTCTTTTTCCACGTTTTTTTTAAAATTAATAATCGAACGATTAAAAACGCGTTTAAACAAATAAATTATTATTATTATTATTATTATTATTACATAAATTTAACCCTTTTTTTCCAAACGAAACTAAATAAATTATTAATAAATTAACGAATCGTAAATTTTTTTTAATAATATATAAATATCTCAAATCATTTATTTAAAAAAATTGCGAATCCTCAAAGGAGTAAAAGAAAATTTGTGGGAAAAAGAAGAAAAAGAAGAAAAATGTAATAATTTGCGGGCCGTAAAATTGCCGTAAAATAAATTTTTTTAAATTTTTTTTTTTGTCGTGTAATTAGAAAAAAAAATAATAATTTTTTTTCCCTTTTTTTTTTTTTTTTAATTGAAATTTAATTACGAAAAAAAACTTATTAAATTTTTACATTCTATCATTAATTTTTTTTTAGAAAAAAAAAAAAAAGTAGAGATAAAACTGAAAATGATTAACGCCCGTTTTTTTCCTCCCCCCCTCTTCCTCCCTCCCTCCTTCCTTCCTTTTTTTCTTTTTCCTTTTTTTTTTTTTTTTATTATTAGAGTAATTAATAAAGGTTATTAATTACGAAATGAGAGCACCAGACCCGTCGCAAAAAAAAAAAAAAAAATTTTCCTTCCTTTTTTTTTTTAAACTTTAATAATAATAATAATAATAATAATAATAAATTTGGTTTATTTTTTATTTAAAATTTAAACAAAAAAAAAGTCAAAATAAATAAATAAATAATTATTTTAATTATTATTAATAAATAAATAATTTAATAAGTTTACGCGAAACTGAAGGAAGAAAGAAAAAAAAACTAAAAAAAATTTTTTTTTTTTTTAATTTTTTTCTTTTTTTCTTCTTCCACTTTTTTTGTATCTTCTGTCTCTCTTTTTTTTTTCTTTTATAGCGCTATAAATGTTCAGACGTCATAATTTACGCGATATAGTAAAAAAAAATAAAAGGCCTTAACTTCGATTAAATTCATTCCAAACAATAAATAAATAAATAAATAATTAATTTTCTATTTTTTTTTTTTTATTAAAAATTCATTCAATCATTTCATTCCATTTTAAATTAACTCGTTTAACAATAAATTTTTTTTTTTTTATTTTTCTTTATTTAAGTATAGTTTCATTTAAACAAACAATCAAACAAACAAACGAGCAAACAAACAAACGACAATCTATCTAATTCGTTTTTCAAATCCTTTTTTTTTTACTTTTTTTTTACGTTTTATTTTTTTCTTTAAACAAAACACTTACTCAATGTTTAAAAATCAAAACATTCGTTTTCCCGTTTTTTTCCCCGCCCCGTCCCGCTCCGCCCCGCCCCTTCTTTCTCTTTCCACTCGCTTTAACCTCTTCGCTTCCTTCCCCTCCCCCTTTGTTTTTTTTTTCCACGCCCAATCCCCTTCGTTTTTTTCTCTTTTTTTCTGTCCGCCGTCTTTCCCCTTTCTCCCTCCCCTTTCCCCTCCTCCATCCCCATCCCATTTCACTTTTTCATCGTGTTGTTGTTTTTGAATGAAAAAAAACAAAAACATTGAAAGGAAAAGCGAAGCTAAAATAAATAAATAAATAAATAAATAATATTTTTTTATGGATGATGTACCGAATGGAATCAAAATAAAATATATATATTTATATACATCGCGTGTTTTTTTTTTTTTTTTCCAATAATACGATCCATATTATTATCTTATATTAAATATAATTCAATATATATATTTTTTTTTATTTTTTAATATAAAAAAAATTATTATACGAATAAATTTGACGATAAAGTTTTTTTTTTGCATAAGCGACTAATCATGCGCACGATTTGTTGCATTGAATTGTTTTGCCCATACGGTTTTTCCACCAGGAAGTTAAACATAATAAATTATTAGATAAAGTCATTTATATGTTTATTTTTTATTTTTTTTGGAATTCTGGATTTTGGAAGCATAAAATCGTTTTGGAAAATTTTTTTTTTTTTTTTTGCGATATGCATGTAATATTTCATCGAACGTTATTGTCCTTGTCTTTGTCGGATTTTTTTTTTTTTTTTTTTT
>NW_002986998.1:19415-50482 GCF_000006295.1 Pediculus humanus corporis
AGAAAAAAAAATCTCCATGAGAAAATTTATTCCGAAAAAAAAAAAAAAAAAAAAAATTTTAATATTTCCTATTGGATAAATTTTACTTTTTGAATTTGAATTTCATTTTCTTCTGTTTTTTTGCTCTGTGGTAGAAATATCAAGATTTTAATGGATTAAAATTCAACGGGGAGAAAAAAATTCTTGTTTTGTATAAAAAGTTTTTTTTTGTATCGAAAGTGAAATTTGGGTTTTAAATTCATCACGCAATTTATTTTCTATATGTTAATAAGAATTAAAATTTATATTTATTTTATTTGGATTCCCTACATAAATAAATTCAAACGCCATTTTTTTTTCCGCCATTATTATTATCATTTAAAAAAATAACGAATTTGAAAAGATTTCCCTCGTTAAAAAAAAAAAAAAAAATTTGTTTTTTCATAAATCCTTTTTTTTTTTTTTTCCCCATTTTGACAATAACATTAACTAATTGATATTTATACGGTATCGATTATCGATTTGAAAAAAAAATGTCATTGAACTTCTTATCAAAAAAAATAAAGTAAAATAAAATAAAATTACGATAAAAAAAAAAAGTAAAAAAAAAGGTAAAAAAAGAGAGATCAAAATCGAATCATCGTCCGAAACGTTTCGAAAACTATCATCATCATCATCATCATTCTTTTTTTCCAGTCGTAAAAACTGTTAAGAAAAAAAAATTTTTCTTTTTTTCCAACCAGATTCCAGTTAACGTTGAAAATTACAAATTAAATTGTGTGTCCAAAAACCTTTTTTTTCTTTTTTTTTTTTTCAATCATTAAAAAAAAATTCTTTTCCCCCCGCCCCCCGTATCGCTCTAGGAATTTTCTCATGTACGTAATTTAAAAAATTCTATTTTTCAATCGTTTTTTTTTTATCATCATCATTATTATTATTATTATCACGACAAAATCAAAAACGATGATCTTGCGTAATGGTAGGTCATTGACTCTATTTAATAATATCAACCCCGTTTTTAAAAAAAAAAAATTTATTTACTCACTTATTGGCATTTTATTTATTTAAATTTAACTTTTATAATAATAATAATAATATTAATAATATTAATAATAATGGCATTAATAATAAACTCCTTTTGAAAAAAACTAAAATTAAGTGTTGAAAATTAAAATCCATAAAAAAAAAAAAAATTACGACGTTAAATTTTTCTACCCGGCACAAATCTTTTTCTCTCCTCCCCCTTTCCCCCTATCCTCCCCTTTTCCCCGCCCCCCGCTTCTCCCTCCCTTTAAAAATTTCTTTTAACTATTAAATTACATATAAGTATAATAAAATAAAAATTGATATCCTGCTCCCGGAGTTAAAGGAAAATTCCAGACGTTATTCGCATAATAAAAACATATACGTGAAAACGCACGTACGCACTCAAACGCGACGTATTTAATTTTAAAATTTTTCTCTCCCTCTCCCTCTCTCTCTCTCTCTTTCTCTCTCACTCTCTCTCTTTCACTCTGTCGTTCTTCGATATTTTTTTTTCCTTTCCTTATATTTAAAAAAAAATAATAATAATATTAGAAGTAGTAATAGTTTATAAAATACATAAAAAAAAAAAATTCTAAGTCAATAACTTTTTTTTTTTTTCCTTTCAACGAATGTAAAATTTTATTATTTATTTATTTATTTATTTATTTTTATTATAAACATTTAATTCCCATGTTGATGCACAACAGGAATTCCATATTTAAATTTTATATATAAATATAAAAAATAACCATTTCAAATAATAATAATAATAATAATAATAAAATAATAATAATAATAATAATAATAATAATAATAATAACAACATAGTATTACTTTTCCCAATTTTTTTTTCCTTTTTCCATTTAAAGGAGGTATATATATATATATATACATATATATAATAACTATAAAATAATATTATTATTATAATATTTTTTTCATATATTTATTTATATATATATATATTGGAAATAGACGTTAAAGCTTTTCTTTCCTTATTACTTCCCCCCCTTCCTACTTCCTCATAACGTAGAAAAAAACAAAAAAAAGAAAGAAAAGTTACCGGGAAAAAAAAAAAATTTTTTTTTTATTCATTTTAAACCTGCTGGAGAATTTTAATGGTAAATGAAAATGTTGGCAACTCAATTTTTCTCTCTCTCTCTCACTCATTCTCTCTCTCTCTCTCTCTCTCTCTCTCTCTCTACCTCTTTTTCTCTGCTTTAAAACGTTTCAAAACTCTTTTTCTCATCGTAATAAAGACAAAAGAATTTTTATTCTTTTATTTTATTTTCTTTTCTCTTTTCTTTCTTATTTTTTTCTTATTTTTTTCTTTTTTTTTATTTTTCCTTCTGCTGTTGTAGTAGTTTGTTTCTCTTTTACACGTCGAATTCTTTGTGTTAGACGGAAAGAAAGAAAGAAATAAAGAAAGAAAAGTGGAAAAACATCTCGGAGGCAAATTATTTTATAAAACGTAACCTTTTATGAATAATTATTTCGAAAACTTTGAATTATTATTATTATTATTACTATTAAAAAATTTCGTTTTGTAAAGTTTTACGAATTACACACACACACACACACACACACACACATATATATATATATAAAATTATTATTGTTATCATTATCAAAAGAAAAGAAAAAGTTTTTTTTTCTTTTGGCGGGAATTTTGAAACATACTGATACCAAAACTACTTCGACATTAATTAATTTCATCATCATTATTATTATTATCACTATTATCATTATTATTACTATTATCATTATCATTATTATTATTAGTTGAGATTTAAAACAAAAATAATAAATTTCTCTTACCTTTCTTCAAATGATTTTATCCAGTTGAAAATATTGGTGTCGTCAAAAATATTATTATTATTATTATTATTATTATTATTATTATTATTATTATTATTATTATTATTATTATTATTATTATATTTAATAAATAAATATTTTATCACGTGATCGAATCCACAAAACACAATTTTTTTTTTTCACACGAAATTTATTTATTTATTTTTTTTTACGTCACCACGCACTTCACCAAAAACAAAAACAAAATTACAAATTTTCTTATGTATTTTATTAATTATTTAAATAATTAATAAATAAATAAGTAAGTAAATAAAGTAAAAGTAAACGACTTTGTTTGATTTGTAATATCGAGAAAAAGATGGCGACGACGACGACTATGACGTCACCCCGGTAATTTTTACCTGTAAAAAAAAAAAAAAAATTTTTTTTAATTAATTTAATTAAACGACCAAGAAAAATTATTCGCGAATAATAATAATAGTAATAATAATAATAATAAATTACCCGAAAAAAAAAAAAAGGTTTGTTTAAAAAATTTCACGCGTCGATAATAATGTTAAACCGGGAAAGGGGATAGAAAGGATAGGGATAGGGGTAAAAAATGGGGAGGAAAAAAAAAGGAAAAAGAAAATTAAATAATTTTTTGAAACGTAATATTTTATATTATTTTTCGCTGCGTACAAAAAAAAAAAAAGAAAATGGAAAAATTTATTACGCGGCGTTTTCACGTAAAAAAATATTATTATTATTATTATTATTATTATTATTATTATTGTTTAATTTTATTTTTGCAAGAGAAAGAAAAAAAAAAAAACGATTCCCGGTTTATGGTACCGAACAACGAAATTTGACATACGAGGTTTTACGCGTATTAAATTTATGACTTTATTTTTCACCACCGTCACTACTCCTCCTTCCCCCCTTTCTTCCCTGTTACCACCACCGCCCCCCCCCGAAAAGTTATTCTATTTTCTTTTACCTCAAAGGGAATTTTTCACGTGCCATTTACCCCCCAAAAAAAAAAAAAATACATATATACCGAAACTTAATTTTGAAAAAAATAAAAAAAAGGAGGCAACGTGGAAAATTCCAGAACGAACCCTCACGTTCCCCGTTCTCACTCCCCCTCACGAACATTATAAGTCTATAAAACACAACCGGGAGAACAAAAAAAAAAAAAAAAAAAAAGAAAAGAAAATTTTCAACGAGTAAATTTTAAACCTTTTTACTCACTCCCTCTCCTCCCCTCACCATAATCACTCTCTCTCTCTCTCTCTCTCTTTTCCAAACCTTTTATTATTATTATTTTTCAACACCGCCGCGATACGTCTGGATAAAAAATAATAATAATAATAATATAAAAACACCTACGTTGGAAATTTTATAACTGCTTTTCTTTTCGAATTTTTCTTTTTTTTCCCCCGTTTCCCCTCTCCCCTCTTCCCCTCTCCTATATTTTATTCTTCCGTTCCATACGTTTTTCTCCAGAAGCATTCCCTTTTTCGATTCACCACTACTACCACCCCCACCAACTATGTTTTCCTTTATTTTCCAAAAAAAAAAAAAAAGAAAATTTTTACATTCCTTTTTTTTTTTTTATAATTTAAAAGTATAAATAAAATTTATTTTTTCTTTTTTTTTTTTTTTAATGGAAATTGAATGGATTTTTAAGTTTTTTTTTTTTTTATTTTAAAAGTTTTTTCGAATTTTATTTTCTCAACGTACACGCACACACGCACACGCACACACACGCACACATCCCCATTTTTAACTAAATAAATACTTTTATTTTATTTAACGTCAAACAAAATTTTTCTTAAAAGTTTTTCATTAAAAAATAATTAAATAATAATTTTAATAAAAATAAAAAAAAGGAAAAGAAAAAATCCATACTCCGACGAAGTGAAAACTTAAAAATACAGACGAAAATAATAATAATAATAATAATAATAATGATGATGATGATAATGATAACGATAATGACGTCACGAGTAGTTCAATTTTAAATTTTCAAAAATAATTTCCAGGTGTGAGTGTGTGTGTCTGAGTGTTAACAACATTTTTTTTTTTTTTTAATTTTTTTCTTCGTGCATGTAAGAAATAAATTAAATAAAAATTATTCATTCATTCATTCATTCATTCATTCACTCATTCATTCTCGAATTCATTTCCCCCTTTTTTTTTTATTTAATTTTTAATTTTTTTTCGAGAATTTTCCACGCCCGAAACCGTTTTAATGTTTACTACGATAATGAATAGTAATTGAAAATAAACGTAAAAGAAAAGCAGACGACGAAATTAAATCGTACAAAATCAAAATATTATTTACGATTACAATTAATCGCCTGTACCGTTATTATTATTATTATTATTAATTAAAAGGATTTATTAAATATTAATATATATATAATATAAACGTTCGATTAAAATTTTTTTAAAACGCGATTTATTTAATAATAATAATCATAATAGTAATAACAGTAAAGCGAAAGTTTTTATTACGTTTGTTTGTTTGTTTGTTCATTCGTTTGTTTTTATTATTAAGCACGCAATAGTTTAATATTAAAAAACAAAAAAAATTTTTTTTTAGCACAAACATATGAAAAAACAAAAAAAAAAAAAAAAACAAAATCTCAAAGGCGTGATAAATCATTTTACGAACTAAGAAAAAGTTTTCTTTTTTTTTTTATTAAAAAAAACAAAATGAAAAAATTTTTTTTTAAACATCGACACTAATCCCAAAGATCCAGGTCACAATAAAAAAAAAAAGAAAAAAAATTTCTTCTGCTGATATTTTTTATGTAAACCACGATGGTAATAATAAGAATAATCAATTAAATTTTTTAAAAAAACCATTCGCTTTCATTCCCATTTTCTTTCTCTCTCTTATTCATACTTTTTATTATATATTTTTATCTCTTTTTATTAAAAAAATTTTTTAATATCACCTTAAACACGCACGCACATTATAAAAAAAAAAAAGAATGTAATAATTTAAATTATTTTAAATCTTTTCGGGGAGTCACGATGATGACGTGAATGAAAAATATTATATAAAATTTGAAAAATCCCATTTTTTCCCAACTCTCATTCCCATTTTCATCCCATTTTTTTTCTTTTTTTTCCATTCTTAGTTTCAATATCGAAAGCGTAAAAAAAAAAAAAAGGTTTACTACGACACCGCCGCTGCCGCTGCCGCCACCGCAGCATCATCATCATCATCATCATTCGTTTGAACCTACATCTGGAACGATGCCAAACCTTTAGTTGAACATTAATAATGGTGCGAATAGAAATCATTCTAGAGTTTTTTTTCCCTCAAATTATTGAGTGACTTTAAACAAAATTATTATAAAAAAAAGGTTTTTGGCATATAACCAACGAAAAATAAATAATTTTTTTATATTTTTTGCTCTTCATACTACTCCTCCTCCTTCTCACATTTTTCTAACCCCCCCCCGTTTATAATTTATCCTCCTCCTCCTTCTCCTTCTCCCTCTCCCTCTCTTCCACCACCTCATTATTAATATTTTTTTCTTTCTTTTTTTTATTTATGTAGTTAATTAATTAATTAATAAGTCCTTTATTAAAATTTACGTTTTCCCTGGAATCTAAAATGTTTTCCAGAAAAATCAATTTTTTCTTTTTTTTTTCCAGTTGTTTATGTTGCTGCCGTTGCTGTTGCTACTGCGTTCCATTAACAAACCTAATTTTTTTTTTAATGGGAAGGGAAAATATAAAATTTTCCAGAAATTATAATACATATTTTTGATTATTATTATTATTATTTCCCTTATTTTTTTTTTTTTTAATTTCCAGAAAATATCATGGAAAAAGTTTTTTTTTTTTTTTTTTTTTTTTTTATAAGTAACACCGCCCTCGGGGGGTTTACGTTCTATTAAATTCCTAATATCACGACACACTTTTATTCAACTTTGTCATAAAATCTTTTCCAGTTATTTTCTTCTTTTTTTTTTCGGTTGCGGGAAAAAAAAAAGAAAACGACGACAACGACGACGACGACGACGACAATCCCCCCGGGTATCATTTTCTTTATTTTATTTTTATTTTTTTTTAAATTCTTTGCTTTCAGGGCATTTTTTTTTAACAGTTTCCGTAAAATTTTTATTTTTTTTTTTCGTTTTTTTTTTTTTTTCCCGGGCATAAAAATTCTTTTGAAACAAAAAAAAAAAAAACCGTTAAAGAGATTTTTTAAAACAATTACAATTTCAGCAACAGAAGCAACAACAACAGCACGACCAACAGCAGCAACAGGAGCCTGTTGAAAATAAATTTATTTAAAAAAAAAAAAAAAAAAATTTTTACGATAAAAAAAAAAAAAAAAATTCGTATCGGACGACTTTAATACACGTAAACCAAAAACCAAATGACGTCATCAATTGTAAAAACCTTTAATTTATGACGACAGAAAGAAAAAAACAAAATGAAAAAAAGGTAAAAATATTTTTTTTGAAACGAATTAACGAACGAAATATAACCAGAAAAGTGCGAAAATTTAAATCCACATACAAATTCGTTCACCTCATGTTTTTTTCGAGGGGGAGGGGAGGAGGTGAGGGGAGGGAAAAGAATTTTATTCATAACGAATTTTCCGATAAAAATTTTTTTTCGCTGTTGTTTCCTCATTTTAAATTATTTAAAATTTATTATTATACCTCAACAGAAATTTAACGCCCGAGACCGATATCCCTAGAAAATTTTTTTTTATTATTTTTTTTCCAGACCTGTCGGGTTTAAATTGATTACAAAAAAAAAAAACTATTTTAAAACAGATAGAAAGAGAGAGAAAAATAGAGAGAGAGAGAGAGAGAACAAACATTTTAATTTAAAAATATTTAAAAATTGTCGTTATACGAACAAAACAAAAAACAAAACAAAAAACAAAACAAATGAATCGGAAAAAAAAAATTTAATTTATAATTTTTTCCAGTGAAAAAAAAAAAATAATAAAAAGTTTTTATCATTATTATTATTATTACTATTATTATTATCATTTTTTGCTATGTTGCATTTTGGTTTTTCATAAAAAAAAAAAACAAACAATTCCTGTTCAAGAAAGTTGACAGAATAATATTATCCTGAAAAGAACAACAACAGAAAAAAAATCCATTTTTTGTTTTGTTCATTTTTTTTTTTTTTTTCAGATTTTAATTTAAAGACTTTTTTTTTGTTTTACCCCCTCTTCCCCTTCCTTCCTTCCCCCTTCGCAAAAAAAAACGCTAAACAAAACAAAAAAAAAATTTCCTTTTAAAACTTAAATAAACAAACAAACAAACAAAAAAGGATTATTGTTTTTTTAAATAACCGTTAAACATTTAATGACTTGACAAAATAATGACGTCATTCATATCGAAAATAAAAAATTTTCATTTTCGAATTTAAATTAATCCAATTTCACAAAACTTTATTTTAATTCACAAATCAAAGATATCATCATTATCATCATCATCATCATCGTCATCGTCATCGTCGTCGTCATCATTTGTAAGAAATTAAATCGTGACAAAAAAAAAAGATGCCACGTCACAATTTTGTCATTTAATACGAACGTAATATTAAAAAAAAAAAAAAAATTGAAAAATGAAATGAAAATTTTTTTCGGTACGTGGTAAAAGAATGATATGTTGATGACGTGGAAGAAGAAGAAAAAAAAATATTAAAAACGTTTAGTCAAATACTCAAAAATCAACGCGAGTAAGATTTTATATATATATTAAAAAAAAAAAAAAAAAAAAAAAGTTTTATAGGTGGTGGTGGTTGGTGACGGTGTTAGAGTCGGTGGTGCAAAGTGGTGGCGATGGTGGCGGTGGTGGTGGTATCTTGACAGAATCTGATTGAGAAAGAGAGAGAAGGAGGGGAGAGAGAGAGAGAGAGGAGAGAGAGAGAGAGAGTATTTTTTTTCCTTAAAAATCAAAAAAATGAAAGAAAAAAAATTTTATAGTCAGATTATGCACACGTGTGTTAGAGAACGAATAATATCAATCTTTTTAATTTCCCCCCACCTTCTCTTCTCCAGCGCATGGAATCCGTTAGAGAGAAAAAAATAAAAATTTTCTTTCCTTTCTTCCTTTCTTTTTACTTAAATTTATTGAAAGGATTGAAATTGTTTAAAAAAAAAAAACCTTTTAAGGCTTCCTCCTAAATAGATTGGAAAGGATAAAAAAAAAAAAAAAGAAAAATTATTATGAGGTCTGTTATTGACATTGAGTCATTTGCACTTGACATTTAGACATCCGCAACCCGATATCAACTTCACTTTGTTCCCTCGTTTTCTTTTTAAAAATTTTTTTCATTTTTCATCCTTCCACGTCCACCCCCTTCCCCTTCCCCTTCTTCTCCCTCCCCTTCATCCTCTCCTCTCATCGTTACCCCCCTTCATACCTTCTTTCCTGTCTTTTTTTAAATAAGTCAAACCTTTTGACTTTTCCTGTTTATTTTCGTCCTTTTCTCTTTTTTCGTTAGTGCCACGACTACTTCTGCTACCACTACCACTACCCCTGCTACGATTTTCACAATTCGTTAAATAACAATTTTTTTTTTTTTTATTAAAAATCCTTTCTCATACGATGGAAGGTTATCCTCCAGATTTTCTTTTTTTTTCCTTTTTTTTCTCCTTTTCCAGTTAAACCGACCTATCATTCAACCTTTTCTGTCATTTTTTAAATTTGCACAAACCTTTTTTTTTTTTTTCTTTTTTTCCCTCATCGGTTATATTTATACGATTTTAATTTTTCTATCCCATCTCTCCTCTCTCCCCTTCCCCCTTTCCCCTCCCTCTGTTTTTTTTTTGTATTTTCAGCATTTTTTTCCTTCTTCTTTTTTTTTCACCTTGATTTTTACCTTTTTTTTTTTTTTTAATCCATTTCGATGTCGATTTCCTTATTCTTCCCTTCCTTCCCTTTCCTTTTTTTCTTTTTTTTGTGATATTCACGTCTCTGAAAATTTTTTTTTTTAATTGTTTTTTTTTGTCCTTTTTTTTTTTAAAACGTCAAACCTTCTTTCAGTGAAATAAAAAAAAAAAAAATTTTTTTTCTTTTTTTTATTTTTATTAAATTTTTATTGTCGTAAAGTCAATCGTTTGTTTTTGTTTTTGTTTCGTTTGTTTAAAAATAAGAAAGAAAAAAGAAAACAAACGTTCGCGTGAAACAATAAATAATTTTTTCGACTCTACGAAATAAAATAAAAAAACAAAAAATTTATTTTTTAATATCGACTCCATTTTTTTTATTATCCTTCTCCTCCCCCCCTCCCCGCCCCTTTTTTTTCTTTAATAATTTTCCACCGTCGTATTATCGCGCTCTGGAAAGAAAAAAAAATCACACGAATTTTTTCCTTTTTTTTTGTTAAACATTTTTCTTTCTTATTAAATCTCACGTTTCCTCTTATTATTATTATTATTATTTTATTTTTTTTGTCACGATGACGACAAAAACGGAAACATGACAAAATATCATCCTTTCGTAATTTGAATTGATTTTTAGTTTTATTTTACAAAAAAAAAATTTAACGACTTTTTATATATTTGTATTACATTTTCAATACAATCATAAAACTTTTCTTCTGCTTCCTCCCCATATTTCATAACTCATAAAAAAAAAAAAAAAAACAAAACAAAATAAAGTTATGGATTACCATTGATTTACTTCCAGTTTTTCCCGAAAAAAAAAAAAAAAACTTTTCACTTAAATTTAACTTTTTATATATATATATATATAAAAAAAAGAAAATCAAAATCAAATAACAAAAGAAAATTTTCCCCGGCCCCCTCCCCTCCACTCGACAAAAAACTAGATTTTCCACTTTAAAATTTTCTTTTTTTTTTTTTTGGAAAAAACTTATGAGATATAATAATATGGCCGCCGCCAAATCTAATACGTTTCAATATTTGTTTTTAAAATACTATAATAATAATAATAATAATAATAATAATAATAATAATAATAATAATAATAATAATAACAATAAATTTTTTTCTTCTTCTTCTTCTACTTCATCTTTAATAAAGTTTCCCTTCGCTTTATTTAATATATATCCTTATATAACTTTTTTCTCATTATTATTATTATTATTATTATTATTATTATTATTATTATTATTATTATTAATAATAAAAACGAAGAATTTTTTTTTTTTTTTTTGGAAATTATAAAAAACTTTGGAGGCTTCGACACAAAAAAAAAAAAAAAAAAATTTTACTTGTTGCCACGACGTTTTCTTACGTAACGACGATGAAATTTTTTTTTTTTTTTTTTTTTTTTTTTTACACACATAAAATCAAAAACTTTACGATTTATTTTATTTTGTTGTTGTAAAAGAAAATTTTTTTTTTTAAATTCACCCACTTCGATCGTGGGGGCGGGGAGGCAAGAGGCTTTTTTTTTATGGGAGTCCAATGGGGGGATTTCCCTTAAAGTTACGTTCGAGTTTTATTTATTTATAATCAAAACCTTTTTCAAAGAAAAATTATAATTGATTTTTTATTTACAATTTTATCGAGAACGGGGGAGAGAGGGGACAGTACGGAACGAGAGATGATAATAATATTCAGGATGAGTGAGAGGAGAGCGAGGAGGCGGTAGGTGGGTAATCCAAAAAAACAAAAAAAAACAAAATCCGATTTCGAATCCAAAATGCAAAAACTTTTCTTAACGTCTTTTTTTATCCTTTTTTTCACGATGGGATTTTTACTTATTTATTTTAAGGAAAAAAGGAGGGAAGAGGGGAAAAAACATTAACCGCGAAACGTGTTTATTCGAGGGGTAAAAAAAAAAAATTTTCCACCCCCTCCCCTCATCACAAAAAAAAAAAAAGTGGAAACCAAAGGAAACGACTTCTTGTCTTGTTCAATCACGAGAGTAATTTGTTTTTTGTTTTTATTATTTTATTTTTTTTTTCCTTCGTTTGTTTTTTTCCACTCTTATTATCATCATTATCATTATTAAACGAGATAAAAATTTCCAAAAAAAAAAAAAAAAAATTTTCGTTTAAATTCATTTAGGGAATTCATTTAGAACGAGAGAGAGAGAGAGAGAGAGAGAGAGAGAGAGAGAGAGAGAGAGAGAGAGAGAGAAGAAAATTTAGTATAAAAAACGATTTGGGAATTTATCTGTTTAAAAAAAAAAAAAAAATGAACAGTGTGAAAACGAAAATAAATTAAAGTTTGTTTTTCGGAAACTGGGAGAGAGAGAGAGAAAAAACAAACAAAATGACAAAAATTTTTCGCCTCCCTTTCCTCCCCTTCCGGAAAAATTTTTTGTGTTCCCCCCCCCACCACCACCTCATCCGACGGGATTTGTATCGCAGTCTGATTGTTTTAAACCGTCTTTGATTTATTAAAATTTGATTTACGATGGACCGAGGGGACCAGTAGATGATGATGATGATGCTGTCAGATAACTTGAAATCTTTTTTTGTTTTTTTTTTTTTTCTTAACCGACAAACAAACAAACAAAATAATAATTTTTACTTTAAAAAAAAAAATTTTTTCTACTAATCTCCACAAAAACTAAATCAAAAAAAAAAAAAACTTTTCCAGTCAGGCGGTTAATAATTTTTTTTTTTTTCTCAAACACACCCGAAAATATCTTCATTTTTTTTTTGTTTTCCCCCCATGGAAAAAATCCGTAAAAACGAAAAAAAAAAAAAAACAACAACAACTTTTCTCTCTTTCTCTCTTTCTCTCTTTCTCACGTCAAGAAAAAACAAACACAAACGAACGATATGTGAGAGAAAACAAACATATTTTTTTTTTTTTTAATAAAAATTATTTTTACTCTTTTCCTCGTTTTTTTTAACCGACAAAAAAAAAATTTTACGCAAATATACTAAAAATTATTATTATTATTATTTTTTATTTTTTTCTTCTGCTTACCCGAAAATCAAAATTTAAATTTTCACTCACGTAAACTTTTAAATCAAATAATTATATTTAAAAAAATTTTTTACCCGATATTTTACTTGTGTACGTATTTATATAATTCACGCGTATCCAAAATTTAACGAACTCGATTTACAAAATAATAATAATACTAATAATAATAATAATAATAATAATAATTTAAAATAAAATTTTAATTACGAAAAAGTAAAAATCCAAAATTTCAACTTTCTCCAGTTTCGATGCTGACCGAACTGTTAAACTCCAGGGTTATGCAGTCGTCGTCGTCGTCGTCGTACAACGTAAAAAAAAATTTTCTTTTTTTTTCACATCGTTTCAACACCGAATTCAAAGGAATGGCTTTCAACTTTTTTTAATTTTTTTTTTTTTATCACCGCCACCACCACCACCGCCACCCCTGCTATTAAAATTTAAATTTTTTTTTTTTTTTTTTTTTTTTTTTTTAATATCATTATTAATACTTTAAACGTTTTTGTCGAAATAATAATAATAATAATGATGATGATGATGATGACGATAGGCATTAAATAATAAAATCCAATAACAATGAACGAGAGGGAGTGAGGAGGAAAAAAAAAACCGTTACCGGTAAAATTTAACGCCTTCCCCTCCCCTACCCTCCCTCCCTCTTCTACCCATCTTATCGATAATAAAAACGTTCTAGAATTTCTTTTTTTTTCTCTCCCTCTTTGTAAAAAATATTTCGAAGAAACACAAAAAAAGAAGAAGAAAAACTTTTAAAATGAAGACAATTTTTAATTTTGTGAAATTCCAGAAAACGAAAAAAAAAAATAAAATGGAGACTTACAAAAGAAAATGACGTCACGGAAAATTATGATAAATGAAAACGTCATTTAAGCGGGAGTTAAAAATTTAAAAAAATTTTTTTTCTCTAAAATTTACGTCATTATGTTTTATTTTTACGTCACTGAATAATAATAATAATAATAATAGTATTTAGTATTTAACTTTTAAAATTTTTTTTTTTTTTTTTACTCTCCGGGATTTTTCGCGCTGGAATAAAAACCCGAATTTGATTTTTTATCTTTTCTTTTTTTCTTTTAAACCGATTCCAGACGTAATTAATATTATTTTCTTAATTTACCTCACGTAATTTGCAGTTTATAAATTAATGATAATGATAATTAAATAATTTATTTAAAACGTTATCGATAATTATCTACCTCGTATTTATCAATGATAAAAGAAAAAAATTTAAATAACTTTTTAAAATGTCTAATTAATAGTAAAATTTTCCTTTTTTTTTTTTTTTAAATAATAATAATAATTAACAAATAAACAATGACGAAAAAAAACTTTTTTTTCCCCTCTTCCCGTTTCCTCCCCCCATATAAATAGAAATTTTTTATGTAAAAAAAAAAAAAAAAAACGAAGGAGTTAAAAAATTACTCATGTGAAAGTTAAAAAAAGAAAAATTTTTCGGGTGGTGTTAAACCCTAAAACGTTGACGGTTTATGTATAGGTGGTGAAGGGTGATGGTTGGGGGGATGTTAGTAGAAGGTCACGAGGTCGAATGAAAAATAAAACCGTGAAAATTAAATTTTCAAAAAAAAAAAAAAATAAAAAAAATAAAATAAAATAAAATAAACCTGTTAAGCTAAAAAAAAAAAAAAAAATCTAGCTAATGAGATTTTTTTTTCCTCTCCTCATCTTTTCCTCCCACTATTTTTCTCTCTCTCTCTCTCTCTCTCTCTCTCACTCTTTCTATCTCTTTTCCATTTTCCACAAATAAAAAAAAAAAAAAATTGTCGTCTGTATATAAATAACACAATAAAAATTTTTTTTTTTTTTTTTTATTACTCTAAGTAAGAAAAAATAATTTTTATTTTTATTTCTTACATGCATTTATGCACTTACGACAAATACAATCTTCCCTCCCTCCCCCCCCAAAAAAAAAGAAAAATCGATAAAATATATCTATTAACTTAATTGTTGATTTTAATAATTTTATTTCCGTCTTCCTTTTTCCCTTTTCTTCCCTACCCGCCATTTTTAATTTTTCATTTTTTTTTTTTTCGTTTCGCATTTAAAAAATTGATTTTCGAAAGGTAAAAAAAAAAAAAGAATCTGTTAATGTTGGGAAAAAGGAACAAAAATTATCATCATCATCATCATAACTTTTTTTTTTTTTTCTCCCAAGGGTTGGCCATTTTGAATGATATTAATTGCCATCTGCAAATTTTACCGAAAGGCTTCTTTTTTTTTTTTTTTTTACCATCCTCGTGCGTGAAAATTTTTATTAAAAAAAAAAAACTTTTATTATTATTATTATTACCACGAAATCATTTTAATTTTTTTTTTTTTAATTTCCATTCCTATAATAATAATGATAATAATAGTACCGGTCGATCATTCGAAACTTTCGCCCTAAATATTTTTAAAAATTTTAAAATGTTAATCTTATTATACACCGTGTCATTTCCTATGATGCGTGTGGACTACCATTTTATTTACGTCACGTGACACGCATACATACAACCTTTCGTTTAAAGTAAATTTTGAACGACCCTCGCGTTTCGTTTTTAAGGGAAAATAAAATTATCTCGTTATAATATGACCGTTAATTATATATATATAAATACATAAGAATAATTCGGGCGTGGCTGATAATTTTTTATTTTATTTTATTTTTTTTATTCTACTTCCACTTCTACGTCGAACGACCCAATTGGGTAATTTAATTAATAAAATAATAATTTAAATATTACCGACATTAAATTTCCACACGTGATTATTGATCCCACTTCGAGGGTTTGTTTCGTTTTAGTTTTTTTTTTTTTGTTCCAGTTAATTAATTAATTAATTAATTAAAATACTAGGGATATTTTTTTTTTAATTCGCACGTACGTAAAATAAATCGTAAAAACAAAAAAAAAAATCGTTACCCGTAGGAATAATAATAATAATAAGCCGGGAATGGTGATGTACTCTCGTAATTCAACTACTTGGAGGCTGGGTATAGAGGATGTTTTAGGGGCGGGGTTCTGACATTGGATTTCTCGCTTTGATCAGGTGTCCGCTAAGGGTTAACCTTCAGCATGGATGCCTATGGGTCCCCCGAGGTTCACAGGTTAACTGGAAAAAGGAGGAAGTTCGCTTAAAAAGGTTTCCGTGTTGGAGGACGCGGGTTCAAATCCTGTAGCAGAGACAGATCTGTATCTTCATAAAAGGAAAAAAGAATATAGTACCTTTTCGAAGCATTGGGCGAAGGTGTAAGGTCCTGACAATATCGTGGGTTGAAGCGGGTTAAACTTCCGCGAGCGTTCCTCCCTCTAAAAGTGCACATGGATGCACAAAAAAATTTTTTTTTTGTATTAATAATAATAAAATCCGCTGAAAAATAATAAAAATAATAATGATAATTTTTTTTTTTTTTAAAGGAAAAACGTAGGATGCAATATTTATCATTTAAAAAAAAAAAAAAAAAAAAAAAAAACAAAAACCGAATTAAAAAGGTTCGAAAAAAGGAAATAAAAGGTGCAAAAAGTTATCGTAGGAAGTGATTTATTACCCAAATATTGAAAAAAAAAAAAAACCAAGGCGAGGTTTTTTTGAAAATCCCGAAAAACCCGACAAACAACCGAACAAACGGAAAATAAAAAAAAAAAAAAAAAAAAAAGGAAATAATTTTTTTTTTTTTTTCACTTTTCTTCGATTAAACCGGATGGAAAAGTAAAAAGTCGTCGGTTGTAGTAAAAGGGTTAAAAAACCGTTATTTTCTTCAAACATGACCAAAATTTACATTTGAAGAAGACGTGGCGCATTTATAAGTTGAAACATTTTGTAAGTGGCGAAAGATTTTATAGTGACGTGATAAGAAATTTTACACAGAAATTTATTTGTAGAATGTATCACAAGAGAGAGAAAGAGAGAGACAGAGAAAGAGAGAAAGAAAGAAAGGTTTACCATTTTAATAAAAAAAAAAAAAAAATATGGCGGACCGACCTACGACTATTTATTTATTTCCTTCTCAAAACTTTTCTCCCCTCCCCCCTCCATCACGTCATTCTACGCATTTTCAACGATATTATTATAATCATTATTATTATTTATTTTATTTAATTATTTTTTTTTACATTTTGGCAAATAAAAAATTAACAAAATTAAATGTGAAGATATTTAAACATGGAAAATTTTAAAACCCTAAAAAAAAAAACTTTTTTAATTTCAATTATATATTTGAGGGGGGCGGGGGTGGAGGCGATGGCGATGGCGGTTGGCCCTGCGGTTAAAAATATTTCTAACAAAATTATTTTAATAATACTTTTTCGAGTGTAATATAATTAATATTAATAATAATAACAATTTACGATGCCCAGCCAGATATATACTTTTTTTTTTTTTTTCAATTATCCTTCTCGCCAACCTTTTCCCTGTTTTTTTTTTTTTTAACAAAACCTTCCTACTCCCCCCGTTCATCATCATCATCATCATTATTAGTTTTTTTTTTTTATTTGAAAATTTCAAAAAACCAGTTAATAAAAAATTTACAAGTGGGCAATTAAAAAAGTAAAATTATATATTTTTCGTTAACTTTTCAAATTATAGAAAAAAAAGTTCGGAGATGATGATGATGTTTTACAGTTTTCCAGTAAAATATTTTTCCTTTTTTTTTTTTTATTATTCAAAATTTCTAAAAAAAAAAAAAAAATTATGTATATAATTTACTTCCTAATTACGGTACTGTAAGCCTCTTAAGGGTTTTTGTTAAACAGTCTTATAAAATTAATAACTTATTTTAAAAGAGGATCGATCAAAGTTTCAATTTACATTTTTTTTTTATTTTAATAAATTTTCTCGTTTTCAATTTTTTTTTTTAAAGAAATTTAATTCGTCGCGAAAAATTCTAGAAACAAAAAAAAAAAAAAAAATCGATAAATCGATAAACGTTTTCCTAATATTTTCCTTTTTTTTTTTTTTTTTTTTTGTTTTCACACCGCCTGATTTAAATATTACGTCATCCGTGATGCGTGAACAAAAGGGAAAAAAATATAAAAAAAATTTTTTTTTAAACCCTATGAAATTTTTGGAAAGCACACGTGTCACGTTATCATTTTCTTCTTTTAGTGATAACAAACAAATTTTATTATAAACTACAAACGAGTAATAATTAAAAAAAAAATTTTGTAATGATGATGATGATTATTATAATTAAAAACGAATCGATTTTGAAAAATATTTAAAAAGACGCTCCTCCTCCTTCTCCTTTTCCTCCCCCCAAAAAAAATAATTCATGTTCGCAAACGTTTTTTTTATTTTTTTTCCCCCTTTTAAATTTTAATATTTTCAGAAAGAAAAAAGAAGGAGCGAGGGAGGAAGTATGGAGGAGGTAGGGGGGTAAAAAAGGAAAAGTTTTGCACGTGAAGAAAAAAAAAAAGAGAAAAAAAAGAAAGAAATTTCGGTTGAAAATAGGTAAAAAATAAAAATAAAAAAAATTTTCTCACGGATTTTAATATTAGAAAGAAGGAGGCAATGTGGAAAATTTTCAAAACCTTGTTATTTGCATACGGAATTTCTTTAATAACGGAATCGAGTCTCAACAACCAACAACCAACAACAACAACAACAACTTATTTATAAAAATAAAGAAACTTTTTTTTTTTTTGTCGGGTGTGGAAAATTTTTAACCACAGCGGCACTTCTTCACGAAACCAACATATAAAAAAAAGAAAAAAAAATTAATAATTAATGGAGGGTTGATTCACACACCCTCACGCACCCCCCGCGCACGCGCACGAACCCCACATTCGGAAAAATAAATCTTTTGCAATATGTTTTTTACGAAAATAAGTAAATAAATAAAAAATTTTTTTTTTTCCGTATCATTTATTTATAAATAAGTTTTACGTGGATAATTTTCTAGAAAATCTAAAATTTCACCTTTTCTCATAACCTTTTCACCTGACTCCTCCTTCCCCCCTACTCATTTTACCCCCTCCCTCTTTTTCTAACCTGCGTCCGCATTTTTATTTAATTCCTTCTTTCTTTTTTAAACAAAATATCGTTTACGGTCGATACAAAATTTTTTTTTTTTGATATAAAAAACCAGGAAATTTCTATAAAATGAGAAAAAAAAGGAGAAAGAAGAGAAAGAGGAAGAGGAAGAAGAAGAGAAGAAGAGAAAAAAATTTTTTTTTTAAGCCGAAACCTAAATGTTATGAAATAAAATAAAATCGTAACATCATTTCCTACGTGAAAAACATTGCTTATTCTTCTCGATTTGTAAAAACAGAAAAACAAAAAAAAAAAAAACCGTTTCGGGAGGGATTTTCACAGTTTGAAAATTTCAGTTTGAAAATTTTGAAAACAAAAGAGAGAGAGAGAGAGAGAGGTGGAGAGAGAGAAAGAGTCAGTTTTATTTCCGGCCGGTCAAGGAAAATCACAACAATTTTCCCTTTTTTGATTTTCATTGTTTATTAAAAAAAATTTTTTTTTTTTTATTTTAAAGCTGAGGTTTGAACATTTTCTAAAAATTATGTATTCAAACCAAGATTTTCTATTTTAAGAGAGAGAGAGAGAGTAAAAAGGAAAAGTGTCGCCGGGGTACGAAAAGATCGGAAAAGTTTTGAATGAATGAATCGAATTTGCGATATTTAAATTAGGATCAAATTAAAATACGAGTCTCTCTCTCTCTCTCTCTTTCTCTCTCTTTTCTTAAATTGTCGTCATCATGGAATAATAAAAAATCAACAAAATAAAAATAAAATAAAAAAAAACTTGGCAGGACCTAAAAAGAAAAATAAAGAGAGAAAGAGAAAGCGAGAGAGAAAGAAAGAAAAAAAAAAAAGGAAAAGTTTTTTAATAGCTTTGATGTTAAAATTTGATTAGTTCAACCCAAAAAATATAAGAAAATAAAATTTTAGGCGCCATTTTATAAATTGTTTATAAACCTGAAAATATTAAAATAAACTAAAGAAAGCTTTCTTTCTCTCTCTCTCTCCCTTCCTCTCTCCCCCTCCCCCAATCTCTCTCTCTCTCATTTTCTTTCTCTCTGTTCCCTGGAAATAAAATTAAAATGATGAAAAAAAAAAAAAAATTTCCAACAAAAAAAATAGAAAAAAAAAATTTAAATTTTTTAATTATTATTATTATTGTTAAGAGATTGATTTTCACGCGGGAAATTTTGTAAATTAAATTTTTTTACTATATATTTCGCTATCATCAACTGATAATAATAATAATCATCATTATTGTTTTTTTTTTTATTCAATTATCGAAAACGATTTTAAAATAAAAAAAAGAAAAAAAAAAATTTTCTTTTTTTTTTTTTTTTTCACTTCGGCATCGTTTGTTTATTTTCTTTTTTTGTTTGTTTGTTTGTTTGCTCTCTTGTTTGTTTTTATCAGTTTTTGTTTTTTCGTTTATTAAAAAAAAAAAAAAAAAAGAAAAAAAAAAATGAAAAAGTTTTTTTTTTGTTTTTCTACAAAAAATTTTCTACGCTTCCGGGTCGAAAAGCTTCGAATTTTATTTTTTTTTTATTTTTTTCAACTGACTTCGTCGGTCGTCCGCTTCACGCACGTTTTAATTATTTAAAATTTTCCGAAAAAAAATAAAAAAAAAAAAAAAAACAAAAATTTTTTAAATTTTGATTGAAATTTTTAGAATTCTTAATATTTCAAAAAAACAACAACAGCAGCAGCGACAGCACCAACAGAAAACCACGACTATGAAAAAATAGGGAAAAAGTTTTCGAATAGTTTCGTAAATTAAATTTAATGATATATTATTAGTTTTACGTTTTTTTTATCATCGTCGTTATTTTTATCATCATCGAATTCATTTTTTTCTTTTTTCTTTTTAAAGAATGTAAAAAAATCATTTCCTTTTCCGGTTCGAATCAACTAACAACGTGTAACTTGAATGAATGAATAAAATAATAATAATAATAAAAAGCACACATTTGTTTACTTTTATTTTTTTTTTTTGGAGAAATCGTAAAAACTAACTGGAAACATTATTACGGAAATATTTTTCCGTAAAAAAAAAAAAAATTTTTTTTTTTTTATTCACACAATTTTTTTTTTTTTTTTACTTTTTTAAACTAACAAACAAACAAACAAACAAACAACAACAACAAAAAACAGTAAATTTAAATAAATTGACATCGTTTATGAAAGTCAAAATCGTAAAAACGTCGAATAAATTCAACTAATTTGATACTCGATGGAAAAATTATTTTTTTTCTTTTTTTTTATCGGACGTTTAACAAGTTGTCAGAAATTATTTAGAGCGTAAAAAAAAGGTAAAAAATAATAATAATAATAATAAAACGACGACGACGATGATGACGACGACAATAAAAAAAAAAAAAAAAATTTCTGTCGTAATTACCTCCTTTTGGAAAAAAAAAGAAAAAAGAAAAACTTTTTTCCATGAAACAAACACGCACGCACGCACGCACTCACGCAAACGAATTCAAAACGTTTACTTAAAAAATTACTGACGTCATTAATGTAAAAGTATCGTTTTATTATTATTATTATTTTTTTTTTTTTCTTTTGAAAAACTGGAATGAAAAACTGAAAACGTTTTAAAGTCCGGAAAAAAAAAACATGAAAAATATCATTTACACTTTTTTTTCTTTTTAATAAATATAAATTCCTGTTGGAAAATCAATGACGTCATTTACTGTTTTTTTTTTATTAAATGATTTTAGTAAGAAGAATAATGATGTGAGTGTCACCAACATTTATAATCATCAACGATGACCAACAGGAAAAAAAAAAAAAAAACGTTTTTTTTTTTTATTTTTACTTAAAAACTCCGACAAGTAGCCTTGTCGTGTTTAATGGTGGATAATAATAATAATCCACATTCTTCGGAAGATATTATAAGTAGCACCACCGAAATTCGAGTATTTGTCCCTAAGGAATCGGGTAGAAACCTGGGATAAATACTTAAAAACCCCGACAAATAAGAGCCTTGTCGTGTTTAATAGTGGACATAATAATAATAATAATAATAATAATAATAATATTTTGATTCCGTCGGTGAAAAATAAATGTTTTTTTTTTTTTTTTTTTTTTTTTTTTTTTTAGTTTGTCTCCAGAGCTGAAGAAATTTGAAAGAAAAAAAAAACACGTTATTAGGAAAGAAGGCTAGCTAAAGAAAAATGTCAAGATTTATTTTTTTACCCTTGAATTAACTCGCTCTACGAAACAAACAAACAAACAAACGGAAAAAAAAATATAGTTTAGATTTTTTTTTTTTTGGAGTTAATAAAAATAAAAATAAAAATTTGTGAAAAATATATATATTAAAAACGTTTCGATTTATTAATAAAAACAAACGAAAGAAAGTTTACGACGACGACAGCAAACAAACAACAGACATCGCGTTTGTTAATGACAGTGAAACAAACAAAAATTAAAAAAATTTTAATTATTTGTTATTAAATTGTCGAAAATAATCGATGATACAATCAAATTATTAAAAAACCTGCACAAAACCTGAACTAAAAAAATGCTCACCATAATGATGATGATGATAATGATGATTCAGATAAAAGAAAAAGGGGGAAAAAAAAAGGGGGGGGGGGGGGAAGGGGGGGGGAAAAAAAAATTGATGACGAAATTCACTTGGGGGAACAAAAAAAAAAAAAAATATATTATACGTTGGGGGGTCGTCTGTCTCTCTCTCTCTCTCTCTCTCTCTCTCTCTCTCTCTCTCTCTCTCTCTCTCTGTTTGTTGTATTTCTTCTAGTAAAAAAAAATTTTATTTTCGCATTGAATACATATATCATAGGGTTTAGTAAGGATTAAGGTACTAAGTCGAGAAAAAAAAAAAAAGACAAAGTCGGGTTGTAAATTTAAAAAAAAAAAAAAAAAACGCAAAATCGTCGCAAACAATAATAAATAATTATAAATAAAAAAAAAAATTTTTTTTTTTTCTTGAACTCTCTTTGACAATTTTTCTTCCCTTTTTCCCATCTCATCCCTTTTCAATATCCCTACCCCCTCATTTTGTACAAAAAAAAAACGTTTGCCAACATATCAAAATAAAATTCGAAAAAAAAAAAAACATTTCAGTTTCGAAAGCTCTAGGAAAACAAAAAAAAAAGCAAACAACAACAACAACAACCAAATGGAAAAAAAAATTTAAAGGGAGTTAGGGGAGAGAGGAAAGGCTCCCTACAAAAAATTTAAATTTCAAAGCGTGAATATTTATATAAATTATTCTTTTTTCCTTTTTCCCTTTTTTTTTTTTTTTTTTTTTTTTTTTTAATAAAAAGGTTTCAAATTTTTACCTCTATGAATATATTCACTAATTAAAGATTTTCTTTTTCGTCAACTTTGACCCCACCCTACCTCTTCCCTTCCCCCTCCTTTTCGCAAAGTGCGTTTGTAGTATGTTAAACAATAAAAATTTAATATAAAATTTTTATCAACGGTCATGATAACGATGATATCAGACTAAGAAAACAAACAGAGGCGGATTTAATAAAGTCTAAGAACTTTTCGACGGAACAAACAAAAACAATCGACAAACAAACGTCGTCGAATTTTTTTTTTTCACGATAGAAAAAACACTATTTGCGATTCGCTAAAATGCAATCAATTTAATAATAATAATAATAATAATAATAATAATAATAATAATAATAATAATAATAATAATAATAATAATATAATTTATTTTCGACGAACCGAACGAACAATGTTTGTACATTACAGTTGAGCGAATTTATTTATTTTTTGACCGGTTTTTGAAAAACCGGAAATGAAACTTGGGTTAAAAAATAAAGGTTTCAAAGGTTTTTTCTGATATGTTATTTTATACATACATACATATATATATTTAAATTTACGAGATTTTGATCGGTCGAAAGATTTTAACACCAATATCGAAAAATATCGAATCGTTTTGTTTAATAAAAAAATAAAACAAAAAAAAAAAAATGAAAAATTAATAAATTGGTGGCGGTTTTAATAAACAGGCGGATGTGACAAAATTAAATTCTAATCCGAACGTGTGACGTGTAAACTACAACCACGTCCGTTGTAATAATATTCGTTATCGTCCTCGTCATTGTCGTTGATTCGATAATATAAATTTTATTTTTCGTTGTTACAAAACCGGATGTTTGTTTGTTTTTTGTTTTTTTTCTCCTCCTACCTCCTTCTCCCCATTTCCCCTTCTTCTCCTCATCTTAAAACCTAACAAAAAAAAAAAAAAGAAAAAAAAAAGAAAGAAAGAAATTTTATCGACGTTCGTTTTCTCTTTCTTTCTTTCTTTCTTACTTTCGTTTTTACTTCCTTTTCTTGATAATAATTTGACAAAAAGGATTGTAAACTTTTTCTTCTTTACAAAAAAAAAAAAAAAAATTTCAAATTTTATTACATGTAAAAGACAAGAAAAACCTTTAAAAGATCATTTGAACATCTCAATTTGATGATGACACTTTGGTGTAATATGTTTTTTGAAAACTAAGCGAGAAAACTGTTAAAAACTGTGACAAATGAAAGGAAATGTATAAAAAAGACGTGGCAACACGTCAACCCAAAAATCTGAAAAGTTTTTTTTTTCTTAAGAAACTTAAAGGCGAGCTAATTAATATTATTAATGATGATGATGATTGAATGTTGACTCATTTAAAAACTTTCACAAATCATTGTTGTAAACACAACCGAATGAAATAAACGAAATATTTTCCTTTAAACCAATACCACAACCCTAACCCCTTCCCTCTTCTCCTCAACTTCATCCCCCCCCGTAATATTCCCTTCGTTAAAACATTCAAATCGATTAAGTTATTTAACATAAAAAAAAAAAAACTTACGCAATTATTACTATTATTATTATTAAACCGTTAAATTTTATTACGAAACAAATGTAAATGTAAAAAAAAAAAAAAATCACTTTCGACACAAAAAACAAAACGGTTAAATAGTAATGAAGGGCGTGGGGATGAAGGGATGAAAGGAGGAAGGATAGACGGGAAGAGGGGGAAGAGAGGGGGGGGAATTTAACGCGTTTTAAATTTCTTTGTTAATTTTTTCTTACGTCATAAAAAAAGAAGAATTATTATATTTATGAGTTAGCTTACGTAAGAACGACGAATTTTTTTTTTTTTGCTTCGCGTTTTAAATTTCTAACAGAGGGAAAAACGTTTTTTTTTTGCGTGTGTGCGTGCGTGCGCGTGAGCGTGTTTGAATATATATGTATATAAAGTCGAAAACGTTGGTTGGGAAAAAAAAAAAAAAAAAAAGTTTTTTTTTTTTCTTTTCTCTTTTTTTTTTGTCGCATAAGTTGGTGCGCTTGTGCGACGATAAATAAAACCCCCCTTTTCCCCTTCCCCTTGTTCCCTCTCTCCTTCTCTCTCTGTTTCCCCTCCCAAGTCTATGAAAACTTTTTAATCATGAATCAATCCTTTGGATCATATCATGGGAATAAAGTTTTTTTTTTTTTTTTTTTTTTTTTTTTATCCATAGGGAAAACGTTTTGGGATGAATATATATATATATATATATATATATATATATATATATAAATATACAACCGTTCTCGTCGTATTTGCCACAGAGTGAAAATTCATTATTCGAAAAAAAAAAAAAAATCCTTCGCGTTGTAAAAGAAAAAAAATACAAACGATTTTCGCTCCATCACTCTTTTCCCTCGTTTGTTTTATTGTTTGTTCCCGTTTTTTTTTTTTCTAAATTTATCCCGTTATTAATTCGATTAATCGATTTCTTTGTTGTGTTTCACTTTCGGTAGAAAAAAAAAATCGAATAATAAAAATAAAAATGTAAAAATAAATTAGATGTCGGAAAGGAAAAAAAAAAAAAAGAAAAAAATTTAGAGAGAGTTGAATTTGCCCCAGAGAGACGGGAAAGAGAGAAGAAGAAAATTCTGAAGGGTATAAAAAAAAAAGGTCAAAGCTTAACCCTTTGAGATGAGTTCAAAGTCTCACAACACAATTTTCCATAAAAACTTTTTTTTTTCTTTTTTTTTTTAAAGTAATTTAAAAACTAGATCATCAGATTCTTTTGAAAATTATCATGCAGGTAATAAAAAAAATTATTTTCCATCATCATCATCATTATTATTTCGAACGTTTTCTTTCTTTTTTTTTTAAAAAAAATCTAATCAAAACCTTGCAGATTCAAAATCTTTGAAAAAAAAAAAAAAAAAAAAGATCGACGAAAAAAAAAAAAAAAAAAAAAAAAAAACTTTTAAAGTCTTATTGAGATTTTTTCAAAACGGTTGAGAAAAAGATGTTTTCTTTCGAAAAAAAAAAGAAAAGGGAAGAGGAAAAAAGAAGTGGGGCAAAAGGAAAGAAAAGGAAAAAGACAGAAAGTAAAACGAAAAAAAAAAAAAAGAAAAAAATCCTTTTGAAACCTTTCTGACTCTAACCGTTACGACGCGAGGTTTTAAATAATTCAAATAAGAAATTAAGGCAAAAGGTCACGGCGAAAAAATCCGAAATAAAAACAACAACAAAAAAAAAAATCCAAATCGAACATTCGAGAACGAAGAAAAAAAATTTTTTTTTCCCCCTTAAATTTACGTGACGTCACGATAACGATGACAGATCACGTGTTTTAATTCGATCAAGAGTACCTTAACGAGTAGAAAATTATTTGATTTCGTCAATGACGTTTATTATTTAAATGAAACAAAAGGAAATAAAAAAAAAAAACCGGAAATGAAAATAAAAACACCTGAATATTTTTTCCCGATTCGAAAACCTTAAAACGATATCCGGTATTTAAATAAATTAAAATCGAAACGACTGGAATAAACTCTCGAAACGACTTACGAAAATCTCTTTTACACACTTTGGAGAAAATTTTTTTTTTTTTTTTCAAACTTTAAAAGATTCCGAGAGGTAAACTTTACACAAAACTTGTCGACTGGAAAACCGACCCCACTTTCCCCACAACGATAATGATGATAATAATAATACTTAAAATTAGTTAATCAATTAATTTAACCGTAGAAAAATTTTTGGAATTAAATAAAAAAAAATTTTACCACCGGAAATCCATCCGTTCGAATACTTTTAAATACTCATTATTATTACTATTATTATTATTACTATTATTAATTATTATTTACTATTATTTAGAAAATGAAATGGAATGAATTTTTAATTAATTATGTAATCAAAGTTAATTCCAAATAAAATAAATAATTTTTTTTTTGGAACGAAATAAGAATAAAAAAAAAATTCTGGAGTCACAGGGAAAAGAGGGAAAACGTGAAGGGGAAAATGGAAAAAGTGAAAATAAAAAATAAAAAAAAATTTTTTTCTTTTTTTTTTTTACGAGTTTTAAATTGATAGTCAACACCTTTTGGGGTTTTTTTTTTATTCCTTTTCCCAAATCTTTTATTTTATTTACTGGAAAAAATTATTTTTCCATGACATTTAAATTTCTTTCTATTTTTTTTGTAAATATATAAAAATCAATTCGAAAATAATAATTTTCATATAAGCTCAATATAAACTTTCAAGGTTTTTTTCTTCCCCATTTACAATAATAATAATAATAATTATTATTATTATTATTATTACCGTTTTTCACTTCTACAATCGAGTTTTATGTTCTTTTTTTGGGGAGTTTTCGCCAAAATTCATTTCAGGTGGTTTACTACATTCGATTTTTTTGAAATAAAATACTTTAATGTCGGTTTATACCCAAACTTTTCTGACACACCACATCAATTATTTGTAAACCCTTTTGAGTCCATCTTATTTTTATGGAAACAAATCATACCCTTAACTAAGCTTTTGTAACTGATAATTTTGAAGTGTCCAGAATCAGGAGGAGTGTAAAAATCACATCCTCTTTAACTTGTCTAAGGTTTACAACAGTACAAGAAATATTCTGATTCCATCTTTGCCTTTATAAACCTTTCTGAGTCCATCTTATTTTTATGGAAACAAGTCATACCCTTAAATGGGCTTCTGTAACTTTAATTTTGAAGTGTCCAGAATCAGGAGGAGTGTAAAAATCACATCCTCTTTATGTTGTCTATGGTTTACAACAGTACATGACATATTCTGGTTCCATCTTTGTCTTTCTGTCACAATTATTAACCTAACAATGCCATTTCAGTTTACATCTAATACTAACAATTCATTACAACTAAAATCAATTAATATAGAACCTAATAATATTTTCTGTTGTTTATTCAGATTATGTAATAACACAACACTATGAGAATGATAAGGTTTGATGTAATAAAACAAAATAATCCAAGAAATTATATTATAAAAGACAACAAAGTACATCCCACAAACAAAACATAATACCACACAGAAATTTCATATCTAATTGTTATATAATAAAATTTTTATGTATCACTCATAGTACTTGTCTGATACAAACAATAAATAAAAACATTTTGTTTAAACTAATTATAAATAACCCAAAAAAAAGCAAAATTTCATTATTAGAATATGACAATCAATCATAAAATTTCTTCTATTCCATTGTAAGTTTAACGTTTTTTTCCCCAACAGGGAAATGTAAATTATAAAATGAAAACACTACTTACCTATTGTAAACATACGTACGGAGACATCATCTAAGGAATTTTACAAGAACCCACGCTTTCTTTTGTCAAATAAAACCGTTAACCTATCATCAGACATAAACTCAACATTTTAAAATTACTTAAATTCTATCGAATTTTATTTAAAAATTATTTATATCAACGTAAACTACGTGAAATAACAAAAAATTTAATACCTAAGCCACAAATAATTACTTAAAATAACTCAATTAATAAAATTAATTAAATAAATCGATTAAACGTGTGCACTTGTCACTGTTTTCCAAATCCGCGCATGCGCACTTATTAGTAATTTTGGCGGTCAGTATTATATTTTTCAATTGGATAAAATTTCTTTATTTTTTAAAAAATCCTTCTCGAAAATAACAAAAAAAAAGGCGGGATAAGGGGGACAGGATAGAAAGGGGGAAAAGGAAATTCCACGTTTTAAAACATCAGGCCACTATTTTAAAAGAACATAAATCTTTTTATTCCAGTACATGCATCATCATGATACGCTGGAGAAAAAAAAAAAAAACTACATGTTCTAACACGGTATGGAAAGAGAGAGAGAGATTTCTGTATAAATTCGATGACATTTTTATTTCACATATTTGATTCGAATAAAAAATTGAAAGTATTCATTCATTCACTCATTCCCTCACTCTCCTTCCCATTCATTCATTCATTCATTCTCTGAGATACAAACCGAAATCATGTACTTACGATTATATTAAATTTATACAAAACCATGAATATGAATGAGAACTAAAATACATTTTTTTTTTTTTTGTTACGAATGAATCACATTTAAAAGTGCGTGTGTGTGTGCGTGCGTGTGCGTATGTGGAATAGTGTGGAAAGAAATCCGTTTGGAAAAACCAAACGTTACTCCATAGAAATTTTTTAAAAAAGACACAGATGGCAATATAATAAAATTTTACATTATAACTCAAAAAAAAAAACGAAATTTTCTATTTTGTTTTTTTTTTTTTTTTGGTAAATTTATGATAAAACGAGAGAGAGAAAAACGAATAAAGATATTAAAGAAATTCGAAAAACGGAAATAAAAAGGAAAGAGAGAGAGAGAGCAAGGGTAAGGAAAGAAAACAAATGTGAAAGAAAATAAAGAAAGTGAGTGAGAGAGAGATAGGAAAAAGATTTGAAAGAAATGCAAACGATTCAAAAAAAAGGAAAAGGGAAAAGGGAAAAAAGGTAAAACAAGACAAAAAAAATAACATATCTTTATAAAAGAAAAATGGTTGAAACGTAACATAATGAACGTGAAACATTAAAAAGCACACACACCCGTACAAACACAGAGAGAGAGAGAGAGAGAGAGAGAGGCAAACAACAGACGCGCAAAAAGTTGAATTGCCTTACCGGAAAATGAAAAACACTGAATGGGAAATAGAATAAGAAAAATAAAAATCAGATTTTATATATCAGGCTGACATTGCTATTCTCTCCAGAGAATAACAAACTAAATAAAATTTTTCTCATAATATATATGTATATATATCTACGCAGTGATAATTTTCCATTCAAAACAAGTTCATTTCACTAACTATCTCTATCTCTCTCTCACTCTCTCTCTTACTCTTTATCACTTTCCCCCCCCCCCCAAGCCCGATTCGTGGTTGCCATGTTTTTAATTTATTTTAATTAGTTTAATAAAATTATTTTTATTTATTTTTTTTATTTTTAAATAAATTATTTTTTCAACGTCCTTTTACGTTAATAATAATAATGATGATATTAATATATTTTTCCGTGAACTTTATAACCCTAATAATAATAATAATAATAGTCGAGTATCTTGAGGTACTCGAGACGTTACACAACACAGATAAAAATTTACAAATAAATAAATAAGTGTAATTAATAATGGAAAGTTTATTATTATTCAATTTATACTAATAACGTATTACAAAATAATAATAATAATAATAATAATAATAATAATGATAATAGGTAAGGGCATCGAAAGTTCAGGGTTTTATTTGAGGTAATTATGGTATAAAAAAAAAAAATATTCGAAAACGACCTTAATAATTATTAAAAACTACTCATGAATGAGGTCTCACGTTTCCTTTTTTTTAATTTTCCTTTTACGATTATTTTTATTACTAATTTTCACTAAAGAAAAATAATTTTTCCTTTTTCTTTACATTTTCCATTAATGAAAATTTATATCTTTTCACTTTAGACAAATTTTACAAAAAGGATGAAAATTTATAATTAATCATTTTTTTATTACTTTTGTGCCTCATTCATTATTATTATTATTATTATTATTAATACATAAAAAAAGAAAAACTTAAAAGACTTATATGTATATGTACATAGAAAAATAATAATAATAATACACAACAGAAATTGTTTTTTAAAATAATAATAATAATAATAATAAAAACGTCAAAATATACAAATTGAAATATATATATATATATATATATAAATATGTTACATAATGAAAATATTTAAATCGATTTAATCAATCAATCAATCAATCAATCATTATTTTAATCGATATTTACGATTTTTTCATAGAGTTCCTACAGTTTTTTTTTTTCCATGTCGTTCATAACAACACGAACAAACAAACAAACAAAAACATGCGCGTGTACCACGCATATAAAAATAATAATAATAATAATAATGAATTTTTTTTTTTTTTTTTATTAACATTAATATAAAATGACGACAACAAATGGGGGGGAGAGGGGGAAAAAAGAAAACACGAGTGGGGGGCTTTACAATTACGGTTCCCAATTCCACAAAAAAAAAAAAAAAAAATTTAAAA
>NW_002986998.1:50585-56729 GCF_000006295.1 Pediculus humanus corporis
AAAAAAAAAAAAAAAAAATTACTTAATTATTATTATTATTATTATTAATGGAAGAACGGGGGTCGTTAATTTTTTTTTTTTTTTTTATTTAATTTTTACGCGACTATAAAAAAATATTAAAAAAATTTATTGACATGTTGCAATTTTCACCTTTTTTTTAGTTCAACATTAAAAAAAAAAAAAAAAAAACTCATTTTTACAAAAAAACAAATTCATATTAAAATATCGTAATAATAATAATAATAATAATAATAATTTAAATTATTATCGTTTGTTTTTTTGTTTTTTTTTTTTCAAAGTTATTTTTAATCCCTTTTTATTTTTACTTTATGTGTATGTTTTATTAAAAAATAAAAAAATTCTATTAACTTTAAATACATGTATAAAAAAACATTATTTCGACAAGTTGCTTATTTTACACAGTTATATTACACAATTCACTGATCCTTAATTACTACTTACTACTTACAGTAGTAGTAATTCATTTAAAATTATTTAAAAAAAAAATCTGTTTTTTTTTCACTTGTCAAGTCAAGAGAAAGCACTGCTTCATATATGCAAGCTTACACCTTTTACCTCACATAAGAGTTCATATAAAAAAAAAACATTATTAAAAATTAAAACTTACAAGTGTATTCTTATTATTTATTTCTACATTTTCTGTTTTTTTAATGTTTTTTTTCTTAACTGAACCAGAATGAAATCTTCCACCTTCTCCTCTTATCCTGTTCATGGCGTGCCTGTGCCTAGATTCGTGAAGGTATTTCTTAAAAAAAAAAAAAATTCATATGTGAGTTTAAATACTCGATTGGGAAAAAAGTGTGTGTGGAGTCTATGAATTTTTTATTAATAATTTCTTACAGGTCTTTCCTTTGGAATTTTTCCTTCAGCTTCTAGTTTAGCTCTTGCCTGCCTCCTTTTAAGTATTCTTCGATACTGCTTTGCATTTACATACAAAGGTTCTTCTTCTAAAAATTCTGCTGCAACTGGTATAGGAACTCTTGGAAAAGCATTATTGGCAGCTACTTGCAAACCACCATCAGTCTGCTTAAAAGAAAAAAATAAGATTTATTAAAGTTAGTAAATTCGAATTTATCATTTTTTTTTTTTGTTTTTATTAAGAATACTCACAACTACAATATTAGCTTGCTGAACACCAGTAGTGACAGTTCCTGCTGTATTAGTCGGAGTAGGAGTAATTTGAACTAAGTTACCATTTATATTCAAAACAGTCGGTTGGACTGTATTTTCTAATGCTGTCGGTTGATAAATATATGTTTGACCATCTGCAGTCTGAATTATTTGTGGTTGAGCTTGCTGCGGTTGAAATACTATTTGTTGAGGAGCTGCTGCCTGTTTTCAAAGCATTTACATAATTTTTTAAATTCATTAGGAAAAATTATTATTTTGACGATTTACAAAAAGAATATTTTATCTCACTTGTAAACTCTGAACTGGTACCACTTGAATTTGTCCACCAGCTGGAGTTACTTGAATTTGATTAGTCGCTTGTGGTACAGTGTGAACTACTATTTGTTGTCCATTAGCTCCTTGAATGACTTGTTGTACTTGGCTGGCAGGATTGACTTGCACCAACTGGACTTGCCCAGTACCAGTTTGCATTACAGCCACCTGCCCTTCTGCCATTTACACTAAATAAGAAAATAATATTTTAAAAGTCTCATTACACACAAAAAGGGAAAAAAAAAAAAAAGTTTAGCCTTGCTCGCATTAAGATTAAAGATTTTTATATCATAAAAAAAAATTATTTTATGATTTGAAGTTCAATCTTATAGTTACTTCAAATAAAAATGACATGCATTGAAGCAATAAGGGTTAACATTTATTACTTTATATTAGGTGTATGCACTTTACAATTAAATTTCAAGTACTGTGTTTAGGAGTAAAGCTTGTAATACATATTAAAGTTAGAAATTACAAAAAAAAAACTGTGCAAAAAATTTGATGCAGTTTTCAAAGAAGGCATTTTTTAAAGGAAATACCTTCTTTGTAATATTAAAAAAGTTTTTAAAAAAAAACTTATGAAAAGTTTTTTTAGCTACAAACCTTCTCAATCAAGCATGAACTAATCATTATGTTTTCAAAGTAATGTCGTTGCAAAGCATTTGGAGAAAGCCTATTTGAGACATTGATTTTTCACAAAATGGCTTCCATTTTATTTGGAGCGCCATGATTTTATTCTTTAACACATTATTTATTTTAAAATTCCGTTTTCCACAACAACACATGTAAACAAATGAATAGAAAATAACGTACCTTAATTTATTAACCAGAGATTGGATATTTTTGGCAGCGGTGTTCCAATGATTGGTCGACAAATCACACGCAAATCACACACCAATGACCGTCCAATACTCGGCGAATCAAAAGGGTCCAAAGCTTGTATTGGTGTAATGTATAGTCAAAGCTGCCAACAAAAAAATATCCCTTATGAGTTTGATAACGGGACTTGAAATTTTTTTTAGCATCGTTTGGCTATCACTGAAACTATTTTAAAATTAGTCCACTTAGAGCAGCACTAATCAATTTAAATTAGTATTGATTTCACAATGATTGAACTCTCTTTAAAATTATATGTTGCAATTATTTAAGTGTTGTGAATTTTATTTATTAAGGCCCTCAATTACAGCTTGGCTACAACTAAAATTAAATTTTAACGCTGTGTTAGTGTGGTCATCAAAATTTTTACATTTATTTATGGTGATGTTCCTTTAAAAATTGTTGTCACCTTTATTTTATTAACATATTGTTACTTTTTATAATGGCTGATGTAGTACAAGAAGAAAAGCCAAAAACTCAAAAAAAAAGAACTAGAAATCCTGACGGATGGAAAAGGGTGAAACAAAAAAGGGCAAGAATAGCAGGGAAAGAGTATTTAAATGTTCGTGGCAATTATGTTGCACCTAGAAAAATTGGGCCTGACTGTCAGTGTAAATTAATGTGTTACAAACACGTAGATGAATCGATGAGAAAAATGATTTTCGAAGGATTTTACGATTTAAAGAGCTACGATGAACAAAATGCATATTTATTTGGCCTGATTCGGAAGCATGATATAAAAAGAAAAACAAAACCATTATCAGCACGCCGTACGTGTACTTATAAATATTATTTAAGATTTCGAGGAAGAGAAATAAACGTGTGTAAAGTTGCATTTGCTAGAATTCACGCCATTTCTGCCAAAAAAATCAGAGGTCTTTGCGAGAAACTCGATCAAAATATATTATTTCCCAAAGATGGCCGAGGTAAACATTCGAACAGACCACAAAAAATTCAACCAGAAACGCAAGAATTAATTAAACGGCACTTGTATAGTCTTCTACGTTCCCCAGATGTTCGCGATTATTTTAAAGAAGATAAAAATCATCCTGCCTCGACGGAATTAAATATAACCAAATTGTACAAACATTTTTTGCAAACTTATGATCCTGAAGCCTTAATTCCTAATTCAACTCATATAAATGCCTGTTATACTCCTAAAGTGAAAATGTGGCTTTATCGACATATTTTTCATCAAGAATTTAAAACCAAAGACTATCAATTATTAAAGAAAAAAGTTGAAACTGGGTATCGTTCTAATTCTGATTTAGCAGACTATACTTTACAGGATAAAATATTTACCAAAAAGACCAAAAGAAAAGCTACAAAACCTCAAAAAAAATTAAATAATGTTCAGGAAAACTGTGGTAAGTAATTCAATTCATTTTTTAATTTTTTTCTATCATTATCTAAATTTAATTAACAGATAATTAGTCTTTTTATTTTAATAATTAATAGTTGATTCATAAAATTTTTTTATTTTTAAAACTATGTAAAAGCATTAAATTATTGTTGTGCTTACATTACCTAATTTCTTCACATGTCTAATTTTCAGACTCGATGTCTAGTACATCAACAGGGGTACAAACTATTGTTCAAAAATTTTATCCGAGAACAGAAAATGCACCTGCTGTTATTCATCTTCCAATGGATGTCAGTTTCACATCGTTCACTCAAGATGGGAGACCAGCTCAATTGATTGACACCACAAATAGAAATCAAGTAATTTTGGATACTGGTAATAGGAATCAAACAGCTACCATACAAACAGTCAATAGAAATCAAGTCATGATAGCAGAAGCTGTTAATAGGAATCAAGTGATGATAGCTGATACAACAAATAGAAACCCTACATTAAATCTTCAAAAAATTAATTACACAATTCAAGACATACATGGAAATCAACAAGGAGGCGGATCTCACAATTATCAAATATTCCAAGCAGAGACTTATCATCCGAATGTATTAAGTCAACATACAGATCATCCAATTTATCATATTGATAAAGGAGCTGGAGAATTAATTTCTCTGAGACCTATTAGAATTGCAGGAGATGTAAATATGCAACTTCCTACAGGATATTAAATATAAATTAATTTTAATATTAGGTGATAGTGACAATAGGTGAAGAAAATGGTTGTTGAGAAACAGTGTTGTAAGTCTCGATATTATTTTTAAAAACAAATGATTGAAAAAAAAAAAAAAGATTAGTTATTAAATTGTTTAGACTCATTTTCCCGTGCTTGTCAAAAGCAGCCATGTTGTTTTCAAATTTTTTTTTTCTTTAAATGCTAAATGCGTACAGTATGATAAAGTAATTGATTCTTTTAACGATAACCGATTATTTTTCATTGAATATAGAGTGAGATGTGGTAAATTTGAGTATGGACTCAAATCTTTGTTGTGAATTGACCATAAAAAAAAAACTCATTTTTTTATTTGTTAGACATAATCGAAATAATTTTCTCATTGAAAATTTTTATATAAAATTAATTATAATAAAGGATAATATAAGTAAAAAGGTTTTATATAATATGCAAGTATTAAAGATCAGTTTAGCTAGTCACTGATATTATTTAATTATATAATTTCTTCATCGCAGGCAAATTTTATTTTTTATTTAATAATTCTTACAGTGCATAATTGAATTCAAAGCAAAAATTATAATTTAAAGGTATTCAAACATTTTTTTGGGCTCATGATAAAACGAAAAGAAAAAATCTTTTTAATAATTCTCTCTCTCTCGTTAAATATTTAAATAAATTTTTAAAGAAATTTGGTTTTTTTTCTTTTCGTTTTTGTTCTTTTACAATCATCCAAAAAAAAAAATAGTTACAATGAAGTTGTCGCTGATTATTATTACAAATTTAGTGAAAAAATAAAAAAAAATAAAAAAATATTATAAATAAAATTTATTTTTATAAACTTTATACTGTACATAGTAGATTCTATTATTCCTTAATCGGGGGCTAAATAGAAATTATTTAAAAAAATTTTTTTTTTTTTTATTTTAAAATGAAAAAATATACATATGTTACATATATATATTTATGCATATACATATTAAAATGACAGTGAAACATTTATTATTGTATTATTACAGCAGAAATGGGAATCACATGCAAAAGATCAAATTATCATTATTATTTGTATTATTTTGTTATTTGATAAAACGATAAAAAAAAAAATAATTATCATTATTATTATTATTATTGTTTTTTTTTTCTTTTTTCTTAATCGAATAATAATAATTTTATTTTGTATTTTTTAACCCAATATATATTATAATAAATAAATAAATAAATAAATTTAAAATTAGGCTGTTTTAAATTGTTTGTTAGATTTATTATTATTATTATTATTATTTTTTAATCATATCTTTTTTTTATTAATTCCAAGCATTTATTTATAATAATAATTATTATCATCATTACCATTATTATTTATTTAATTAATAAATAATCAGGATTAGTATAAGTTTTAATGGATGAAATCGAATGGAAAAATTTAAATTAAATTTTTTGGGCCATTCATTATAATAATAATAATAATAACAAAACGAATTGATAAAAAAATATTAAATAGAATAAATAACCGACAATAAAATAAATTTTTATGTAATTTTTTTTTTTTTTTTTTTTGTTTTTATTAAAAATAAAATTGGCTTAATAAAAAAAAAAAAAAAAAAAAAACCAGAAAAAATTTATTATTATTATTATTATTATTATTATTAATTTATTTTATTTACATATATATATATATATAAATTTTAGTTAATTGCTCATTAGTTAAATAATAAATAAT
>NW_002986998.1:57224-58768 GCF_000006295.1 Pediculus humanus corporis
GTTTTATTATTTATTATTATAAACAAATTACTGCCACGTTATATTGAAATTATTGTTAAAAATTTTTTAAAAACAATTTATGTAACATCCGACAATCATTTTCGGCGACATTTTTATGTATAATTTTTTTAATTTTTTCCATTTTTTATTTTAAATTAATTTAGAATTTTTTTTTTTTTTTTTATTACCATTGTAAAGTTAATTGTAAAAATATATATTTACTATAAATTAATTGACTAATAATTCAGGGAGTGTAAAAAAAAAAAAAAAAAAACAAATATAATAATAATAATTGTGCGTATAAATTGAGTGTGAAGAAAAAAAAAAAAATAATTAAATTTTTTTTTTAAATAGGAATTTTTTTTTTTTTTTTTCTACATAAAATTCCATCACATTTATTTTATTATATTAACTGGATATTATAGTTTTATTTATTAAAATTATTTGTTTTAATTTTTTTCTACGCATTTGGTACACGCGTGACACAATTGATTTAACGTTTTTTGTGATTTGGGCGTAAATCAAGGTTCACTCAACAAAAAAACTGGGTCATACTAAAATTTTTAACATCAACTTTCTTTTTTTTTTTTTTTTTTTTTTTTTTTTATGAAGTTGAACACTTGGTATTTTGTGTATTCAGCACATAATATTTCTCATAATATAAATAACTAGAAAAAATATTTTACTAACACTTAAAAGTACAGTAGTTTATTATAAATATAAGGTTCAATATATATATAATACATAATATCTCCAAAACATTAATCGAATTATTTAAAATCGCTCATGAAGTATTTTTTATTTATAAAACTTTATATAAATGTTTTTGTTTAGAGATCAGAGTACTAATATAATACAATGAAAAATATAATTATTAATTTTGTAATTAACAATGAAAACTATTCGATTTGAAACTGTAGTTTTATTTAACTGTACCTTATGTAAAAATCAGTAAAAAATTATTTCGATAATCAACTGAATGTATCCATTTTACAAAAAATGATTATGACCGGTCGTTAACACCATTTCCTTTCAAAATTTTTTTTTAAATTTCACTTTCAAAAATATTAAAAAAATGTGTTCAGTCAAGTCCTTCTTTCTTTTCTTTAATGGCTTCTTTAAATCTTTCTTCGAATAATGATAATTCAGATAATAAATCAGTTATGGCATTCATTAGTGCATCTTGTGGAGTGTAATCCGATGTTGTTTGTATTCTCAAAACAAATTTGTGTTCTAAAGGGTGGGGAACCTGTAAGTAAAAAATTTTTTTCTTTTTATTAACTAACAAAATGAATTATTTATAGAAAAATTTTATAGACAAAAAATGGCACTGAGGTTTACCTTGTAACCGGCAAATAAAACATTAGGATCTTTCAAAAGTTGATCTCGAATCATATTACCTAATGTGTGATCTTCTTTATTAATTGTAAATATGGCTGCATTGGGTACTTTTTGATCTAATTCTTTAACTATTCTAAAAATCGAAAAAATTTAATTGTAAATTATTGATAATTTGTAAACTGTTCGAGTTAGTTAAATCATTT
>NW_002986998.1:58788-66016 GCF_000006295.1 Pediculus humanus corporis
AATTTATAGTTTTCTAAGAAAAAGATTGAAAAAAGTTTTTATCAGCACTGCTTATTGAAATAATTGTTTGTAAGTGTATAGGTTAGGTATGAAATTATTTATTTTTTTAAATTGAATAATTACTAACATTTAACAATAATAATAATAATTAAATTCTTTTAAAATAACTACGGGATAATAACTAAACAACAATTTTATTTGAGGATTTTACCTGCATTATTTCAGAGTCAAATGTGTTATGTAAACAAATAATCAAAAATAAGGAAAAAAAATATATAAAAATATTAATTTAAAAATAAATATGAATAAAATAAAACATACTTTTTTTCTCCGTCAAACAAAAGGAAAGATTCAAATGTTGGCGGAGCATTCATTTTCTACGAATAATTATTTGTAATAATTTATTTTTTACACATCAATTGTATGAATAAGTAAGCTTTTAGTAGCCCATCCGGGGGCAGAAGATTCAGCGCTGCCAACTATTGAACTTTTATTAGTTTTCTCAACCGAACGATTCGACTTTATTTTATTGCTTGTTTAAAATTTAATTTATACGATTAAAAAAAAAAAGTTATTATTATTTTATTTCGCAGTGTCGTTTCATCATTATCATCATCATCATCAGAGAAATATATTAAAATATAATATAATCGTTATAAATCAATAAAATTATTTATATTATTCAATATAAATCGGCATTATTTAAATAAGGTAAGAATATAAGTTTAAAACTTTACAAGTGTTTTTTTTTTTTTTCATTTTATTTATTTTTAATAATCCAATCAAAAGTTTAATTATACATTATAGATTTTAATTTTACGTTTTTTTATATTTAATTGATAATCTTTAAAATAATAAAATAAAATTAATATTATTTATTAAAAAACCGTGAAGGCTATTTTACAAATAAAAAAAAAAAAAAAGTCCAAGTAGTGAAAGGACGTTGCGCCCACTCTTAAGGTGTAGGTTTAACTTGTCGCAATCCATGTGAAATAATTTATAATAAAATCTTATAATGGCCAATATCATCATTATATTATTATTATTATTATTATTAATTCACATCATTAAAAATGTTGAATGAAAAAAAAAAAAAAAATTAAATTTAATAAGGTTGTCAATAACGCATAATAAAAACTCACGCGTATTACACGCGATTTTACGCAATTTTATTAGAATGAATTAAAAAAAAAAAAAAAAAATTTTATTTATTTATTTATTTATTATTATTATTATTCTGCCACCGGCATATAAAACTTTTTTAATTTGCTTGATTATTATCATTATTATTACTTGATATCAAAGTATTGTTATTTAAATAAATATTAATCCATCATTGATCGGTTTTAGATAAATGGAGAGCAACAATAGTGATGTAAAAAGTAAAAAATCAAGAGAATCTGACCTTCTTCAAAGGACTCCTCCTCCTCCTCCTCCTTCGGAAAAAGTAATGTTGCATAATAATAATAATAATAATAAAAATACAATAAGTAAAAACAACAAAGAGGAAAAGGGGAAAAGATTAGATGGAAAGAAAATGTTATTTTTAAAAATGCCAAATTCTATAAAAAAAAACAACACAACCACCAACAACAACAACAACAGCCACAGCAACAGCAACAAACACAATCAACCTGATGCTAATGTAAGTTTTATTATTATTATTATTACTATTATCATTTTTTTTCTAAAAAATTTCTTGCGTGATTAATAATATTAAAATTATTATCTTGTCATGGGGGTCTCTTAATCTCATTTTTCATATTATTTATATTTAAATAATTAATTAATAAAAAATAAATCCTTATCATTTAACTGACATGAAACCAAAAAAAAATTAAAACAATTCAACAAGTGTTTTGCATTATTATTATTATTATTATTATTGGTCGTTGGTATCATAGGCAATGATATAATTTAATGTGTTTAAAATGTGTTTCATTAATTTTGACATTAATAATTAATTGTTTGGTGTTAAGTTATTTAACGTGTCAAAAGGTCAATTTTAATTTTACATTAAATTAAAATTAAACTTTTTTTGCACATGTGTTAAAAAAAAAATTCACATTCGTCCATTATTTAGTAGAATCCATATTGCAAAATAAAAAATTTTTTTTATTTTAGTTATTTAAATTTAGAAAATGCATTTTTATTTTTTTTTTGTGTTGCACACACACGCTCGCGCACTCACACACTCACGCACAACGCATTAATTATTTAATTCTAAAAAAAAAAAATGTTTGTTTTGTTTTTGTTATTGCAAATCTCGTCCAAAAAATTTTTAAATTTTATTTTTAGTAACAAAGGTAAAATGAATTTTCCCTAAGGTGAAAATAATAATAATAATAATTATTATATATTTGTTTATAGAATATTTCCCAACAAAAATTTGTCCTCGTTATTATTTTAAAAAAAAAAAAAAGTTATTTTTAAAATTTTAATTTCTTATTAGTTTTTCTCAGTTTTGTTGTTGTTGTTATCGTCGTCGTCGTAGTTTTTTGTTGTTGTTGTTGTTGTTGTTATTGACGTCTTCTTAGTTTTTTTTTTATGAATTTTTCAAATGTAATCAGAAAATTTTGTTTTGATAACGTTAATTATTTATTATTGAGAATCGAATTTCCGGTATTGTTAATGCATCACATAATTTTTTTCTCAGGTGTGTGTTTGTGTTTGTGAGTTTTCTTTGAATCCTTTTTTTTTTTTTATCAGATGGGTTAGGAATTATATTTCAAACATTGATTTTATTATAACGATATTATAACTAACAAACATAACATTTTGTATACAACATTTCACGACATGGAAATTTAATATCATAAAAATAAACATTTTTCCCTTTTTATTTATTTCATATAAATAAATCCCCATAAATATATATACATAAATCCGCGTGCATGCGTTTACGTGGAAAAAAAAAAAAAAACTCTCGAGCAGACGACATTTGTTATTTCAAGGAAAAATTAAAATAATTATAAATACTTGTATATATATATATATATTTATATCCGCGTACGTATAATAAGGGGGCTTGGCTGGGAGGATTACCTGAACGGTAGCAATAAGGAAAAAAAAAATATTTATCCTCCATTTATTTTGTTTTAAATATTTTTTTTTTTTATATTTTATTATTAGCCGTGAGGGTTTTTTTGTAAAATGAAGCTTATAATTATAAAAACATTTTATTATTATTATTATTATTTATTAATTGCGCTTTAATATGGTTCATCCTCCTCCCTTTTTTTTATTTTTACAATTAGCGCAAATAAAAAAACAACAACAACTTTTTTTTTTTTTTTTTTTTTTTTTAATAGGTTGCTTGGATAATTTAAAACAAAATAATAATAATAATAACGATAATAAACGCGTCGTTTGTTTTATTAATAATAATAATAATACAATATGGCGTAAATTACATAATAATATTTACAGCACGTGTTATATATATTTTTTCTTCTTCTAATTTTTACACACACGCGTAAATATATATTCTAGCGTAATAATGATAATAATAATAATAACAATAGTAGTAGTAGTATAAACTACTAATGTTACAAAAGGGTAATTTTATATTTAATAATACGAAAAATAATAATAATGTCTTGTTTTTTTTTTTTTTATTGTATTGTCTTGGTTTTCATAAATAGTAAAAACGAATAGACAGAGAGAAAGAGAGAGGGGGGAGGGGGGTAAGGAAAAGTTTTTGAAATTTGAATAAAACTAAGAACAATATTTAAACTTTCGAAATTCTTTTCTAGCCATTTTATACATTTTTTTTTTTTATTTAAATTTAAAATTAAAAAAAAAAAGTGATTTGACCTAATTTTTTTTTTTTTAAATAATAATAAAAAAAAAATCAAGCGATTTGAAACTCAGGTTTATTATTATTATTATTATTATTGTTAGTAAAAATTCATATTCAAAAGGTGTTTAACCTATAATGGTTAACGTACTTTATTTACCGTGATTTTTACCAGCTTAATCAGCAGAAAAGAAATCACCTCCTTTAACGTAGAAAATTATTTGTGCTCTTTTCCATATATATATTTGCTAAAACGAAAACGAGTCAACTCACTTGTTGTGTGATGTAAATTTTTTTTTTTTTTTTTTAAAACATTTCAACCAATTTTAATAAATTATTTCGCAATCGATCAATCAATCGATCAATCGATATATCGTTAAATGTCTTCATTTAAACGAAATTTTTTTTTTGCTTTTACCAAATTTAACGAAGAAAACTCGAAGAGAAAAAAAAACATAAACAATATTAAGCCTTATTTGACACATATATATCTAAATCATTATTATTTGTAGAATGTTCTATTATTATTATTATTATTATTATTTATACTTTAAAAAGGAAATATACGTTGGTGTTATACGATTCGGTTATATTTGTAAATGATTGATATTCGAAAAATTTTATCTACATGTAAAATAGACTATCGAATGTGTAATTATTAATTTATCCAAAAAAAAAATGGCGGTCGTTTAAAATTTTCCTCGCGTTCATAACAAAAGAAAATTTTTTAAATTTATTTTATGCTCGATTTGAGTTATTTTATTTGTTAATACAGTCGCTTGTTTTGTTTTGGATTTATTGTTTTAAAAAAAAAAAAAAAAACTTTAATAAAATAGACAATGTGCCTAGGTAGTATAAATGGCTGACAGACGTGGAATCAAAATAGAAAGAGAGAGAGAGAAAGAGAGAAAGATTCAAATTTCTATTGTCGCAATCTCGAGGAAAAAAGGTAGCAGTAGCAGTAGGATATTGTATAGCGAGTAACACGGGTGTGTGTGTGTGTGTTGTACATGTGTGTGTTTGTTTGTTTGTGTTTGTTGTAAAAAACGTAGTGTCAAAATATAATAAAAACAATCATCATGGTACTCTTGTCTTGGATAAGTTTTCACGTTGTAAGTTTATTTTGTTTTCCTTCTCTAACGAACAATTTTTTTAATTTAATTGATTTTTAATTAATTTAAATCGAATTTTAATTCAGGATAACAACAAAACAACCCTACATAAAAAAAAACTTATCGTCTGCTTCGTAAATTTTTCCAATGTTTTCCCTAGTATTAATAATAATAACAAAACAATTCAGTTATTTTTATTTATTTTTTTTGGAAATAATAATTTGAACTTTTGATATATCGATGAGGGTAAAAATGGGGTGGATGGAGAGGTAGGGGAAGGGAGGAGATGGTGGGGGAAAAGGAAATTTTATTTATAACGCAGCCTGATTTTTTTTTTTTTATTTAATTTAAGTATTTGCTTACATAGGTAAATTATATATATAGAATATTAGGAAATGAGTAAAAAAAAAAAAAGTCACGAATCGTACACGTGAAAGGCTTTATACTAAGAGGCTTTCATTTATTTATTTTGCGTTTTTAACGGTTAAAAAAAAACATTCTAGAACAAATTCCATTTAAAATTTGCACAAACATTTGTAATTTTTTATTTGACGTTATACGACGACATCGAAAGTTTTTTTTAAAAAGAAACTTAAATTTTTTTGTATAATGAGGAAATGAATGGGGAGGAGGGGGGAAACAAATGCTGATTCTTTTATATTATAAAGGAAGTTAGTTGCTTAAATTTTGCCGATTTAAAATTGCTTAAATTTAATTTTTTTTTTATTATGCAAAATTTGTTTAATTTTTTTTTTTTTTTTTTTTTGTAATAAATCATCGATCGATACATTCATTAAAATCGTTAATAAATTACAACTATAAATCATTAAGCATTTCAGGTACGGCAACGTCGTCGTTATTTTGACTCATTTTTTTTCCGCGGAAAATATTTTAATTTAAAAAAATTTTTTTTTTTGCACATAAATTTAAATTCCTTTTTTTTTTTTGATAAGAAAACCGTTACTCATTCATCATCAACTTATTGATAAAACTATTATTATTATTATTATTATTTATTTTCATTTTTTTTGTAAAATGATTTGTCATAAATTTTTTAGTCGGAAATAATAATAATAAAAAAAAAAAAAAAATTTATTATCTTTAAACAAATGTTTACACACGTTTGTTTTTTATTTTTAAAAAATATTTCTACTTGTAATAATAATAATAATTACGTGTTTTTGCTAACGTACAAATTTCTGTAATAATAATAATAATAAAACAAAATCATCACTTGTTGAATATTGTTTAAAAAAAAAAAAAAGGATTGAATGAATGAATGAATGAATGAATCGTCGAATGCGAGATGTTTCATCTCATTATTTTTTCATTTTTTTTTTTTCTTTGACAATAATTAGTGACGTTTGTAAGCGAGACGACGATTGTTATGACATCATTAATGACGACATATTCGAAATGTTTTTTAAAAGGTACAACAAAAATTTCTTAATGCCTAAAAAAAAAAGGGGGAAAAAAAGGTTATCAACCTCAATTTAAATGGCGACGACGACGACGATTGAAAAATAAAAAATATTTTGTTTAAACAATTATAACAATCGATTAATAACAATAACAATAATAACAATAATAATAATAATAATAATAATAATAAAGTCCGTCGAACTTTAGTTTAAAAAAATTTTTTTTTTTTTTTTAATCATTAAACATAATAATAAATAAATAAATTATTTATTTATTTTTTTTTTTCGACGATATTAAATTGACGTATCATTATTATTATTAAAATTTTAAAAAGCCAAACAATAATAATAATAATAAAATTTAGTTTCGATATTTTTTTTTCGCCACACGAAAAAAAAAAAAAAAAAAAAAGGAAAAAAAAGAGTGAGAGTAGGTCATTCATTCATTCATTCACTCACATAAAACCCGGAGTTGTGTGTGTCTTGTTCGGTTTTTATTAACTCGCAACTATTTAGTTTGTTTCTTCGCTTCGAAGAGATTAGATTAGGGAACCGGACATTTTTCTTTTTATTTTTCTCATTTTTATTATTATTTAAAAAAATTTTTTTTTTTTTTTTTATTTAAATAAAAACGATTTTTCACGTTAATTTTAACCGGTTCCGGTAATATGAAATTTCTTTAATAATACGAACGGTAATATATAAAGTGGTTAAAAAAATTTTTAATATAAAAATATTAGAAAAAAAAATGAGTGAGAAGAAAACGTGAAGTGCATTTTAAAAAAAAAAATTTTAATTCACGTGTGTGTGTGTATATATCGAACTACGAGATTTGAAAATTCGATTCGATATTATTTCGATATATTTTAAAAATCCGTTTTGGTAAATTAAAAATT
>NW_002986998.1:66036-68612 GCF_000006295.1 Pediculus humanus corporis
TTTTTTTTTTTTTTTTTAAATAAAGAAAAAGAGAGAGAGAATGAAATTTGGCCAGGTTAGAAGTAGGAAAAAATTTCTTAGAAATTGGAAAATAAATAAATAAATAAATATATTTTTAATTAATTAAGTTTTTTTTTGTTTTGAAATCATTCATTTCTAATAGCTGACAATAAGTTTTTACAAAAAAAGTTTTTTTTTTTTTCTAAGAATGATTTCTGTCGTCGTCTGTCTTCGAATTTCATTTTTTTTTTTCAATTTTGTCTTATTTTTAAGGAAAATAAATAAAAAATAAATATTTATTAACGAAAACCGAACGGAAACGAACGTTTACGATCGTTGTTTCGATGAACCGTATATGATTTAAAATTAGATTTTCTTTTCGTTTCTCCTCTCTCTCTCTCTCTCTCTCTCTCTCTCTCTCTCTCTTTCTCTCCGATTCTCTCGTTCGAAAAAAAATAAAAATTTCTAAAACATTTTATTGTACAAAAACACATCGACACTAATAATAATAATAATAATAATAATAATAATAATAATAATAGTATATTAATTGAAAAACAAAAAAAAACACGCGAAAAAAAAATTTTAAATTTTTTTTCATACAAACAATCGCTTTTACCGCCTTCAAGGTTTTTTTTCTTATTTTCACGTTAAAAAATTGAAAAAAAAAATTTTTTTTTTTTTTTTCATCTCACGAGAAAAATTTTTAAAGATTCTACACGCGCACATACACACGCACAAACACACACAGTTATTTATTTATTTATTTTTTTTTTTTTACTTTTAAAAAAATTTATTTCAAGGTTTTTCTTTTTATTTTATTTTATTTTTTGCTTAAAAAAACTTTGTCTCATCTTCAAGGCTACTATTCTACCATTAATTATACATAAACATTTATTATTATTATTATTAATAAGTTTTTATTTCGTCTGGTATAATAATAATAATTTGTTGTATCGTTATAAATCATTCAAATTGTATCTGTCTCAAAACGAATGGGGGGATCCCCTCGATAGATTTTATACTATTATTATTGTTTTATGAGTAATTAATACGTTAATTTTTTTTTTTTTTTGGAAAATTCGTGTAGGGGGTGGGTGGGGAGAAAGGTTAATAATCCGTGAAAAAAAAAAAAAAATTTTCCAAATCGTAAATTTTTTTATAATTGTTTAATTCCTTTAAGATCAACCTTTGGAATCAAAGTGTTTCCTCCAGAAGAATCCAGTAAAACGCGTTTTTAAATGAGAGTTTACAAAAAATTAAAATTCATAAATAAATACTGAGGGGAGATAGGAAAACGCATTCTTTAATTGGGAATCATATTTAAAAAAACATTTTCAAGTATGCGAGTTTAGTTCTTGTTGGCACTGCCCTTTTACAACCGTGAACCAATACTCGAAAATAGGCTTATTGACAACAATTTTTTTTTTTTTTTCGATACTCACAAAAATTACTGACATTTATACCTCTGCTCCCCTTTCCCCCTAACTCCCCATCTTCAAAAAAAAACGAAATTATTCAAACGTCAAACGATGATGGTAAAAAAAAAAAATTTTTTAATTAAATAATTAAAGGTTACCAAAACGGAGGATTTGTAAGAGGGAAATAAAAAAAAATTTTCCATTTTTTAAAAATAATAATAATAATAATATTTATAAAAAATTCATTTCAGTTTATGATGATAATAATAACAATAGTAATATAGAAAATCGTGTGAAATGAAATAGAAATTATGTTGGAATATTAAAAGTTTTTTAATAATTTAATAATAATTTAAAAATGAATTCAATATTTAAAATGCAAACGACGCCACAGCGTCATCACAGACACGAATTTCACACAAATATTAAATTAGCAGACGAAAAACAACCACCCTACAAGACGAGATTTTTGGTGAGTTTTTTTTTTTTTTTTTTGTTTTTCTGAACAATTTTTTTTTTTAAAAAAAAAAATTACGCAGTCGGGAAATTTGCTTGCTTACGATAAGAAATCGACGACGATGTTGATTGTTAACAGAAAAAACATTGAGATCGTTTGTTTTCGGTTGAAAGAGTTTGTTGGAAACATTCCACGTCTTTTTTAAACTAACGTTTTTTCGTTAGAATAAAAATAAAAAGATGTCGGAAAAATGATTTTAAATAAACATTTTTTCGAAAAATTCATCGTGATGTATGATTTATAAAGAATATCGTAATATGTGTGTACTCGGAAGTCTGGTGACCAGACTTTTACGTAAGAACTTTTAAAATCATCATCATCATCATCATCATCATCTTTGCGAATTCGTAGTCTGAGAATATGTTTAGGTCTCCCCAATAAAAAAAAAAAATTTGCGTCTCTTCCGGTTCAAGGTTGTCTTTTGAAAGAATTCATTTTCACAAATTTTCAACAACAACAACAAATTATTTATTAATTATTAAATTTCGATATATCGTTAAGTAATCGATTCGATAATCGTTGTATCGTTTGAAGGAAAAAATTATTTAATATTTTTTTTTTTTTTGTTTATTCGAAAGGATTCCCCCTGACGAATGTTCAGAAATAAAAAAGATCTCGACGTAAAAGCTTATCGAGAG
>NW_002986998.1:68935-73010 GCF_000006295.1 Pediculus humanus corporis
AGGAAAAATTAAATAATAATAATAATAATTTTTTTTATCTCTTTAGTTAGGCTCCTTTATGCGGGTCTTATGCCGATCGCATTCGCAGTTTGTTGTTATCAACACCGTGATGTAAATAATTATTTCGATTATTATTATTATTATTAAATTTATTTATTGTTTTTCCGCGGAATTATTATTATTATTAATTATGAAAATCTGGGAAAAATGTTGTCGGAAAAATTTATGGCCATTGAGAAAATTCGAAAATCGAATCGGGGTGAGTAAAGAACGAGAAAAAAAAAAGAAAAAAAATCACGATCGAAATTTTTTGCGTGTGTGTGTATGTGATTGCGAATTGTTAAGAACAAAAAATAATAAAAGGAAAAAAAGAGAGAAAGAAAGAGGAAATAAATGAAAACTAGTTAAAGAGAGAAAGAGAGAGAGAGAGTTTATAGACTCACGACAAAAAAAAGCAAATATTAACATTATACGTAAGGAAAAAAACGATTTGGCCTGCCAACTAACTTTACACTTGGCAATGGTGGTAATTCCTTTTCTTAAAAACAATTTTTTTATTTTTTATTCATAACTATACGAGAGTTTGGTGCGTCAGTTCAAACGTATTATTATTATTATTATTATTATTATTATTATTATTGTTTAGTTTTTTATTAGGTGTCTAATACTATTTTTTTTTTTTTACAAAATTGTTTTCTTCTCATAATTATTTTTGTCAGTTTGCGTTAAGCACTCGCGAGTGTTGTCTCAAAAAAATTTTTTTTTTATCTTCGGCCTTACTTTTTTTTTTTTTTTCGTTTTCGAAAAAGGAAAAAAAGGAAAGAATAAAAAGGAAAATTATACGTTTCGCGTGTTTTTTTTTTTTTAAATTGTTTTTTTTGTAAGTTTAAATTAAAATGCCGATTCAATCGTTAAAAAAACCGACTTTGAAAAAAATATTCATACGAAAAAATAACAATAATCAGGTTCGTAAATAACAGTTATTATTATTATTATTATTATTACTATCATTATTATTATTTTTTTAAATTGAAAAGGGTCATTAAATAATTACTCAAATTTATAATTTGGGTTTTCAAAAAAAAAAAAAAAACAAAAAAAAAACGCGACACGAAAAACAACTTTTATTAAATTAATGTTCGACGTTACAAAAAAAAACAAAAAAAACAAAAAATCCGTTCGTTCCTTTGTTTTCGTTCTATTTAAATAATAACAATAATAATTATTATTATTATCACCAATATGGCGGATCGGATTTTACGTCGTCCAAACATTATTTTGAAATCCTTAATTGAATTCTAGAAAAATTCGTGAAGGAAAAAAAAATTCGGTTCAGTTTTTAAAGACGAAACACCCACGCAAGCAAACCTCCCCGCCTTTTCCTTTCGCATTATTATTATTACTATTATTATTATTATTATTATTATTATTAATCTCAAATTTCAGATTGATCGATTACGATTAACGTTTATTCATTTAAAAAATATCATTATTATTATCATCATCATCGGGTAATTTATCACGTTACCCACATAATATTTTTTATAGGGAAATAAATTTTTAATGACGTGAATGTGAATTTTATTAATAGTAGTAGTAGTAGTAATAATAATAATAATAATAATAAAGCGTGTTATAATAATAATAATAATAATAATAATAATAATATTAACCCGTCGAACGCCATTTTACGAAACGTTTAAAAAGGGAAGGAAAAAAAGGGAAATTGTTTAATTTTGTGTGTGTGTGTCGCAAATAATTAAATGGCGTCTTTCATCAAGCAAAAAAAAAAAAAAAACGTTTTTGTTAGGAATTTAAAAAAAAAAAAAAGAATTTAACCGGTCGTTTCCGGTATGAAAAAACGTCTGGAAATAAAATAAAAATAGAAAAGAATTTAACAGTTGGCTTTTAAACGTTTAAAAAAAAAAAAAATATCTTAGTAACTCGTTAATGGATTTATTTCTGAACGTTGATAAAAAAAGCAAAAAAGTGTTGGGGGTACGAACGTTTCAATTTTTTTTTTTTTCTATTTAGTCTAGAAAATTTTATTGTTGCGAGTTTTTTTAATATCGAAATTACAAAATCGTTTTCGTATCATTATCATCATAGAGGAAAAATAATATTATCGAAAAGTATTTCCGGTTGTCAAAATCTCACACAACCCATGTATTTCCCGTTTGGAAAATTTCAGGCGTTCGTTCGTTTTTATTGTTTTTCTCTTCCAGGTTGATACGTAAAAAATTATTATTATTATTATTATTCATTAGTTTCAGTCATAGGTATTATAAATCTAAAAATTCTTCATGTAAAAACTTGATTTTGATGAATCATAGAGTAAAAAAACAACAACAAAATGTCGAATGAAAGGCAGTAAAAAAAAAAATTTTTTTATGCCCTCAAAAGTAAAAAAAAAATGATATCGAGTTGGAAAATTTTTTTTAAAAAAAAATTTCCTTAATTCACGTTTATTATTGTTTGTTGTTTGTTGTTACTTACTTACTTTATTAAATACCTTTATTTAAAAAAAAAAAAAAGAATGATTCATAAAATTGTCGAAAGATTTATTCATAATAAATATTCACATCGTAAAACCGGATCGCATAATTTAATGAATTATTAATTTTTTTAAAAATTATTATTATTATTATTATTATTATTTTTACTATCACGATCGATTTTTTTTGTTAAACAAAACAATGATAAAACAATTGATAAGAAAATAAATAGTCGAGTAGAATTTAAAAAATTTCATATGAAAAAAAAATTAAAATGGAAAACCGATAACGACACCACGTGGTAGACATTTTTCTTTTTGTATAAATTTAAAAAAAAAAAATTCGTTGTTTTCCCGCCAAATTAATTTAAAATTTGTGTTTTGTTTTTGACGAAAGTTCTGTTCGACTTACAATCGTATTATTACATATACACATTCCAATAATAATAATAATAATAATTAATACGTAATAAAAAATAAAATAAAATCAATTTTAATTAATCGTTTTGTGTGAACCGTATGAAAACATAATAAAATATTTTTTTTCTTATCACAATTGTTTTGATAAAAGTTGTGTGAATGTTATCAGTAAGTCTGTGATAAACAAAACCTGTCAACAAAACTTTTTTTTTTCTATTATCAGATGTTGACATTTAATATTAAATATTATTATTAAGTATAACAACGTTACATGTATGTAAAATTTTTTTTTTTTTTTCCCAATTACGATTCGATACACAACAACAACAACAACAACAACAAATTTTTTTTTTTTGTTTACTAATTGTAGTGTATATATAATGAAGCAGACGAATTTTTAAAATTTTCTACGATAATAATAACATATCAGGTGTGCATTCATACACGTACGCACACATCAACGTAATAATTACCAAATTTTTTTTTTTTAATTAAAAATAAAATTTTTGATGTTATCGATTCGTTCGTTTGTTCGTTTGTTTGTTTGTTCCGGGAACGCGTTTGAGTTCGACGACACAGTTATAATTTAAATAAAATTTAAAATAAAAAATATTTTATCGTGATTGGATATATCATTGCCATTAACTTACTACCACTACTCGTTATTTACTTAATTAAAGGGTATTAATTTATTTTTTAGGCGTGGCATTAGACACAATTGACCTTTAATTAATTATTTTGATTTTTTAATAACTTATTACAAGGTTCTTAGAATTATTGTATGATTTGTGTCCTCCTCCGCAAATTTTACAAAAAAAAAAAAAATGAAAAAGTGTCACTAATTTTCCAGTAAAAATAATTTAAATTTAAAAAAAAAAAACGGTTCATTCACTTTTTTCTTACTCTATGATTCATTTTTTCTTCTCGTCGTCGTGGTGGTAGTGGGTGTTTTTAACTTTTTGATCTCATCCAATCGATCAATCAACTGTCGATATATGAATTAGCAAATGAATGAATGAATGAATGAATGAAAGATACTCGTAATAACAGGTTCGTAATTCATGTAATAATTAATTGTTTTCTACTGCTACCACGTCATCGATTCTTCTTTCTTTCTCTCTCTCTTTCTTTCTCGTGTGTGAGTCAGTTATTATTATGTTA